>NC_092311.1:42541393-42844424 GCF_036785885.1 Coffea arabica
GAGAGGTCGAGTTTTTTTGAGGTCCCTTCTTTCTTGTATCCAACACAGGTTGGTGATTTCTCCAAAGGAATGGCTGAGGCTGATCATCAGATTCTTTCTGCTGAGGTAGTTGTAGTTTCTCATCTCAATTGTTTTGCCACATTTTTCTGAAGTGTTCTTCATATTCTCAAGAATACTGAAAAGCCATGCTCAGTTCCAAGTTTATCTGCTTATTTGTTTTACAGATCAAACTTGGGTCTCAATACTATTTTTATATGGAGACACAAATCGCACTAGCAGTGCCAGATGAAGACAATTGCATATTAGTTTATAGTTCAACTCAGTCCGCAGAGCATATGCACCATACAATCGGAAAATGCCTTGGCATTCCCGATCATAATGTCCGTGTAGTTACAAGAAGGGTTGGGGGAGCCTTTGGGGGCAAGTTAATGAGATCAATGCCTGTGAGTATCATTAACATGCAGATTAAGTTTTTTGTTAATGTTTTCATAGCATATGCCTTATCTTTGAGTTATTTTGCTGCCATTCAAAGTGGCCTGGTCTGTCAGATAAGGTGAAATTTTTACAGGGAAAACAAAGATGATTCTTGCTGAAAGGAGCTTCTGCATGCATTGATGTTGTCCTGATTGTAGCTTTTCCACAATTAAGTCTTTTCCTCCATCATCAACAACTTGACAGCAGTTCCTCCAGTTGCTGCTGCAAAGTGACGCCTAGCAATCATCTTATAACTTATTAGATTAGCAAACTAAATTAGTTCATCTTTTAGTTCTGGTGGAACATCACAAGGAATTGATATCAGGACTGTGATGGAATAAAGAATATGTGCACTTCTTGAATTTGGATTTAACATTTGCAAGAGTTGTATAATAGCCTCTCTTTTTTTTTGGGTGACAGTTTAGTCAGTTCCATAGCATATTTTTAGCATTCATAATATTGTGAAGAAAAGAGCTTTATCCTGAAACACAATCATATTCTAACAATTTTGCCTCTGTGTGTGTGTCACAATGGTGTGCTGCAGAGAAATGTGCATATGCATATAAACGCTCAGACAACAATATTTCGTGATTGTTTGTTAGGCCTTGTTTAAATTATGGTTTCTTATGCTTTCCTAGTCCTACTTTTATTGGTACAAAAGCTTACAACAGTGTCTTTCAGGTTGCTACAGCATGTGCACTTGCAGCACATAAATTACGCCGCCCTGTCAGGACATATCTCAATAGGAAGACTGACATGATAATGATTGGTGGAAGACATCCCATGAAAATAACTTACAATGTCGGATTCAAATCAAATGGAAAGGTCACAGCTTTGCACCTTGACATACTGATTAATGCTGGGTTATCTGCAGAAGTTAGTCCCGTCATGCCGCTTACCTTGATTGGTACCCTTAAAAAGTATAATTGGGGTGCTTTCTCATTTGACATAAAAGTTTGTAAGACAAACCATTCTACCAAATCTACAATGAGAGCCCCTGGGGAGGTTCAAGGATCTTATATAGCTGATGTTGTTATGGAACAAATTGCATCAGTGCTTTCTATGGAGGTAGATTCTGTTAGAAAAATAAATCTTCATACATTTGAAAGCCTTAAGGTGTTCTATGGGGAGGCTGCAGGTGAAGCACTAGAGTATACTTTGACTGACATGTGGGAAAAATTGGGTGCATCTTCATGCTTAGTCCAGAGAAAAGAAATGATAGAGCAGTATAATCGGGTCAATACATGGAGAAAAAGAGGTGTATCACGGGTTCCAATTGTCTATGAAGTGACAGTAATACCAACCGCTGGCAAAGTTAGCATCCTTCGGGATGCATCTATTGTTGTAGAAGTAGGAGGAATAGAAATAGGCCAGGGTCTCTGGACTAAGGTAAAACAGATAACTGCATATGCTCTCAGTTCAATTGGATGCAATGGGACAGAGAACCTAGCGGAAAAGGTGCGAGTTGTACATGTTAGGACCGGGCCAGGAATAGACAAACTCAAGTTAGCACAAAGTAGGCGGTATAACCGACCATATAATAGATAGGCGGTAGATACCAGCCATATAATAATTAGGCGGTAAAACCGACCATATAAAGACGGATAACAAAGCAAATAAAAGACACAGAAGATTTACGTGGTTCGGTCAAATTGACCTACGTCCACGGGCGAGGGAGGAGCAATATTTCTACTATGAAGAAGAAATACAAAAGACCGTAGGAAAGTGGTTCCTAGGCCAATAGGCACTTACAAAAGAGTTTAGAAAATATTCCTAAACTCAAAATAAGAGAGCCTAAAATATTTGACTAAATGGGCTAAATGACTCAAGAAGCTAATAGCCCATATAACTCTCTTAAGTGGTGCACTTAAACTTCTCAAAGGCCTTCTCTATTTATAGGAAACAATGGAGGCTATTCCCTCAGCTTCTGGCGATGTGGGATTACAAAATTCTGCCACAGTCAAGAATCAAGAATTGCGGCTGCAGCAAGAAGTCAAGAGTTGCTGCTGTGGCTTGACTTTAACAAATCTCCACCTTGGCATAATTTTGAGTACCACTATCGACAATAGTAAAATTGCTCCACCTTCTCCACATAAGCCCCAATGGGCATAAATCACCAACAATGAATACCAATCAAGTTCAAGCACTGTTTGAACTTGTAAATTGGAAGAGGTTTCGTAAACATATCAGTTGGATTGTCCTTAGTATTGATTTTCTGAATAAGGACTTTTCCCTCAGCAATGATATCCCGAATGAAGTGATACTTCACATCAATGTGTTTCGTCCTCTCATGATACATCTGATCTTTAGTCAAGTGTATGGCACTTTGACTATCACAGTGAATATCAGTAACACCTTGATATAGACTTAGCTCGCTAAATAAACTCTTCAACCACAAGGCTTCTTTGATTGCCTCGGTCACAGCCATATATTCTGCTTCAGTAGTAGACAAAGCTACGACAGGTTGTAGAGTAGCTTTCCAACTAACAGCACAACCGCCAATGCAAAATACATAGCCTGAAAGTGATCTTCTCCTGTCAAGATCTCCAGCGTAGTCTGAGTCTACAAAACCAACCAAAGTGTTATTATTTCTTCCAAACTCCAAACATGCATTTGAAGTACCTCGCAAGTATCTGAGAATCCACTTCACAGCCTGCCAATGTGTTTTACCAGGGCAAGACATATATCTGCTAACAACACTGACTGCTTGTGCAATATCTGGACGAGTACAAACCATTGCATACATAATACTGCCGACTGCACTGGAATAAGGTACACGTGCCATATAATCTTCCTCTTCATCTGATTTTGGTGATTGAGCAGCAGATAGCCGAAAATGGCTAGCAAGAGGAGTAGATACTGGTTTAGCATCTTTCATGCCAAAACGCTCCAAAACTTTCTCAAGATAATTTTTCTGGGTCAAGAACAACTTCCCTACTCCTCGATCTCGCTTGATATCCATGCCAAGAATTTTCTTAGCTGCTCCCAAATCTTTCATTTCAAATTCACTATTTAACTGCAGTTTCAAAGTGTGAATTTCTGACAAATTCTTGGCAGCAATGAGCATATCATCAACATAAAGCAGCAAATAAATGAAAGAACCATCATTTAACTTCCGGAAGTAAACACAACTATCATACATGCTCCTCAAATAACCATGACCCAACATAAAGGAATCAAACCTTTTATACCATTGTCTTGGAGACTGCTTCAATCCATATAAGGATTTCTTCAATAAGCAAACATGGTCTTCCTTACCTTCAATTTCAAAACCCTGGGGTTGTTTCATATAAATTTGTTCTTCAAGTTCGCCATGTAAGAAAGCTGTCTTAACATCAAGCTGCTCTAACTCCAAATCATACATGGCAACTAAAGCAAGTAAAACACGAATAGAGCTATGTTTAACAACAGGTGAAAACACATCATTAAAATCAACACCTTGTACCTGACTATAGCCCTTTGCAACTAATCGTGCTTTATACCTTGCATCTTCAACCCCTGGAATACCTTCCTTCTTCTTGAAGACCCACTTGCAACCGACAATTTTCTTAGCTGACGGCGGCTTTACAAGAACCCAAGTTTCATTACGATGAAGAGATTCAATTTCTTCATTCATCGCAATCAACCACTTTGCAGAATCATCACAAGAAACTGCTTCTGAATAGGTGGAAGGCTCACCAACTGCATCAGTTTCTTCTGCAATAGACAAAGCATATGCAACTAAATTTGCATATCTTTGTGGTGGTCGAATGTCTCTCCTTTGTCTATCTCTGGCTATGGAATATTCCTCTTCTTCTGAACTATCTTCCACAGTAGACTCAGGTGCATCTACTGGCATTTGTTGAATAGAAGATTTGGTCTGAGAAGGACCAGAACTGCCAATATCAAGCTCCACCTGCTTCTGTGTACTATCAGTAGTACAAGGATTGGAAGACTCCTTCTTGGAAGATAACATAGACAATTCATCAAAAGTAACATCTCTACTGATCACAAATTTTGGAGATTTGGGATCAGGACACCATAATCTGTATCCTTTCACCCCAGAAGCATACCCAAGAAAAATGCACTTTTTAGCCCTAGGCTCCAATTTTCCATCATTCACGTGCATGTATGCTAGACACCCAAAAACTTTTAAATTGGAGTAATCAGCAGGAGTACCTGACCAAACTTCCTCAGGAGTTTTGAAATCAAGAGATGCAGAAGGAGAACGGTTGACAATATAACAGGCCATATTGATCGCCTCTGCCCAAAAGTCGTTTGTCAACCCTGCATTGGAGATCATACATCTTGCTCTCTCCAAAAGCGTTCTGTTCATACGTTCAGCCACACCATTTTGTTGAGGCGTCATCCTGACGGTGTGATGCCGAACAATTCCTTCATTCTTGCAGAATTCATTAAATTCACCTCCACAAAATTCCATGCCATTATCTGTTCTCAACCGCTTAATGTGTTTTCCTGTTTGCTTCTCAATCAAAACTTTCCATTGCTTGAAAGTTAGGAAAACATCATTTTTATGCTTAAGAAAATATACCCAAACTTTCCTTGAATAATCATCAATGAAAGTCAACATGTACTTGGCACCTCCTTTAGAAGAAGCACGAGAAGGCCCCCAGAGGTCTGAATGAATGTAGTCCAAAGTTCCTTTTGTCCTGTGAACTGCCGGCAACTGGAAGCTAACTTTCTTCTGCTTTCCAAAAATGCAATGTTCACAGAGTCCCATCTTTCCAATACTTTGACTACCAAGAAGACCTCGTTTGCATAAAATAGATAAGCCCTTCTCGCTCATGTGCCCCAATCTCATGTGCCATAATTTGGTAAAATCAGAATCAGACAAAGTTGATGTAGAAACAGCAGCAGCACCTGTAACAGTAGATCCCTGCAAAATATACAAAGTACCAGATCTGTGTGCCTTCATAACAACAAGAGCTCCTCGAGTGATTTTGAGAACTCCGTCTCCACCTGAATACCTGCACCCGATAGACTCAAGAGTGCCCAAAGAGATGAGATTTTTCTTCAAATCTGGAACATGTCTAACATCTGTGAGCGTCCTCACAATACCATCGTACATTTTAATCCGGATTGTGCCTTTGCCAACAACTTTACAAACAGCGTTGTTGCCCATTAAGACAACTCCACCTTCAGTTGATTCATATGTTGAAAACCAGTCCCTATTGGGACACATATGATATGAACAACCCGAATCTAAAATCCACTCATTGTTAGACCTAAAATTATTTTCCGTTGCACAGAAAATAGTTCCATCATTCTCATCAGCTGCTATACTAGCCTCAGCGGATTCAGTATTTTTCTCAACAAATTTCCCTTTTTGCTTTTCTTTATTTTTCAATTTAAAGCAATCAGAGATAACATGGCCCTTCTTTTTACAATAATTGCACACCACATTTTTATGTCTGGATTTGGATCTAGTTCTATTTTCTGTGTTTCTCTTTTCAGATCTACCCCGAACAAACAAGCCATCGGCTTGACTCCCACTAGTTTCCCCAGTAATGTCCCTATCTATCTGCTCTTTAGATTTTAATGCAGATTTAATTTCCCGATACGAAATTGTCTCCTTTCCATAAATCATAGTATCGCGAAAATGCTTAAAAGACTGGGGAAGGGAACACAAAAGTAATAGGGCTTGATCTTCATCATCAATTTTCGAATCTATATTCCCCAAATCCATAATAATGGAATCAAATTTATCAAGATGGGAGAGTATAGATGTACCTTCAGACATCCGAAGCATGTACAAACTCTGCTTCAAATATAGCCGATTTTCGACTGTCTTCTTCATATACAAGGCTTTCAATTTATCCCACATAGCCTTGGCCGAAGTCTCCGTTGCTACCTCACGCAATACCTCATCGGAGAGGTTTAAGATTATGCTGGATCTGGCCTTCTTATCCATATCGGCGAAATCCGCATCCTTGACTTCTTCTGGTTTGTTCTCGATTCCGTGAATCGCTAGATCAACTCCGTCTTGAACAAGAATGGCCTCCATCTTGAGCTGCCACATTCCGAAGTTGACATTCCTGTCGAATTTCTCGACAACCGTCTTTGTTATCGTCATTGTTGCCACAAAATCTGTAACGTGAAGTTTGTCTCAAAAAACTGGCCAAACAAATATGCAAGGCTCGTGAGCGGGCCCCACAGGGTGAGCGGACCCCACGAGATAAGCGGGCCCCACGGGATGAAAGGACCCCACAAGGTGAGCGGGCCCCACGGATAAACGGACCCCACAGGATGAGTGGGCCCCACAGGATGGACGGACCCCACCAGATGAACCTGTCTTGCAAAATATAACAACCAGCTCTGATACCAGTTTGTTAGGACCGGGCCAGGAATAGACAAACTCAAGTTAGCACAAAGTAGGCGGTATAACCGACCATATAATAGATAGGCGGTAGATACCAGCCATATAATAATTAGGCGGTAAAACCGACCATATAAAGACGGATAACAAAGCAAATAAAAGACACAGAAGATTTACGTGGTTCGGTCAAATTGACCTACGTCCACGGGCGAGGGAGGAGCAATATTTCTATTATGAAGAAGAAATACAAAAGACCGTAGGAAAGTGGTTCTTAGGCCAATAGGCACTTACAAAAGAGTTTAGAAAATATTCCTAAACTCAAAATAAGAGAGCCTAAAATATTTGACTAAATGGGCTAAATGACTCAAGAAGCTAATAGCCCATATAACTCTCTTAAGTGGTGCACTTAAACTTCTCAAAGGCCTTCTCTATTTATAGGAAACAATGGAGGCTATTCCCTCAGCTTCTGGCGATGTGGGATTACAAAATTCTGCCACAGTCAAGAATCAAGAATTGCGGCTGCAGCAAGAAGTCAAGAGTTGCTGCTGTGGCTTGACTTTAACAGTACAGGCAGACACCATATTAACTGGGATGTTCTGATACTTCAAGTAAGATGCTCTTCCCAGCTTCTCCGTGGTATAACTTTAGATGTTAATCTGATCAAAGCTTTTCGTGTTTCATTTCTGAAACAAACTTCTTGTCCACATCCAATATCTGCTTTCATGTAGAATTCTTTCTTCAGAAACCTATAGATTGCACAATCCATAGCTAGATTTATTAATCAAGTTCAAATGAAGTTTTTTTTTTTTTTTTTTAAATTTGGGATTGAACAATGTGGTCTATATTTGCACTAGTATCAGGTCATTAGCCAAAAAAAAAACCAAAATAGTATCTGGAAATATAAGCTGTAAAGAATTACCAAGACTGGAAAAGGTATTTTCCAGTTAAATGATAACAGATTAAACACTTCATATATCAGACAGAAATTGTAGTTAATCTTAAAAACATTGAATTAGCAGGCTATTTTGTTCTTTTGTTCTAGCATGTTTCAAGAGATGATCAACAACGTTTTTGAAGACCTACTTTAATCTTCCGTTGCTTGAGGATCGAACATAGTCCAATAGTTAAGGGGCTTTCTTTTTCTTCTTAGGATGAGGATCCAATCCTTACAGCCTCCCCATTCCCTTCCCACCTCTTCGTTCCGGGCCTTCCCCTCCTTTTAAAACAACAAAAAGGGAAAGGAAAATTCCTTCTTTGCTACTTTCTGGAACTTGTCTAGGATTACTGGTCACACTTAATGTTTCAAAAATTGTTGCGAGTTTTTTCACATTTCTCATTTGGGACTTCTTTGACTGTAGGCATATTCTCAATCTTTAAACTTGGCTGCACATTCTTACTATGTGCCTACGTCCAATTTCGTGCGTTACCTGAACTACGGTGCTGCGGTTGGCGAGGTAAATTTGTCTTCTCCAGCTTTCTCTGTGGGACCATGAAAAAAATTTATCTTATAATCTGTTCATAGATCCTTAGATGATGGATATTCAGCAGTGCACCATTTTGATTGAGCAAGGGACTCTTACATTGGAGAAATCATGGAGTAGTTGTCTGCTGTGGCCTTATAATGGATGGTATGAAATGATGAAGCTGTTTGTATTTGTATTGCAGGTAGAAATAAATATACTGACTGGAGAAACTAAAATTTTGCAAGCAGATATTATATATGATTGTGGACAAAGCTTGAACCCTGCAGTGGATTTGGGACAGGTTAGTTACTTGTTTCTTAATACTTATCCATATCTACTGTGATTGCTAATGCTTGATATTATTTTGGATTACATTTCTTGTTAGCGTGATTCAATATACCTTAAAATTTATTGAGCAAGCTGAGCTCATGAAGAATGACAGACTATGTCCTGTTTTCTTCTTTCAGATTGAAGGAGCTTTTGTTCAAGGAGTTGGATTCTTTATGCTCGAAGAGTTCCTTATCAACGCAGATGGATTGGCAATTTCAGATGGCACATGGACATACAAGATCCCTGCAATTGATAACATACCGATGCAGTTGAATGTCGAAGTGGTAAATAGTGGACATCACGACAAGCGTGTTCTATCATCTAAAGGTATTTCTTCAAATTTCTCAACTACGTCCGAACTCAGAAGTAATATAATTGACTTTTACAAGTATTGTGGTCTTTGGTGCTTTCCGGTATCACATGCTGGCTAATCTGTTGGAATCACAACTCTGGAAATGAGGAAAAAGGATGAGGAATCATTGTAAATGTTCTTTTCCTAATACAAAAAATTTTTTTTTGCATATATCATCTTTGGACACCCCACTGCGCTGCAGAATATCTGTAATCTACTTTTCTTTAAGTAATGATTCAACATCTGAACAAGTAAATCTTAGACAACAAAGCTCCTGGTTCTGAAACCATACCTTGCAGTTTCAACTTTCAACTGAAGGTGGCTCAATGTATGATCCACCAGATTTGAGCTATTAGACTGTTCTGGTTTGGTTGAACTTCTTTGTACAAAAGCGGAGCTACCACATTGCTCATCCAGGCATACAAATGAATGATTTATTTGTTAATATCAAGAACTAGAACTTTTTGAGGAAAAGAATGTAATGGGAATATAGATGTAAACTTCTCACATTTGCAATTGACACATGAAACGATCATCTGACTGGTGCACATGAACGAACCTGCACAAGCAAGCAAGATATATCTGTATTTGATTTTTAATCTGGAATTGACCATTGTGTAGCCTCTGGAGAACCGCCATTAGTTCTTGCAGCCTCAGTACATTGTGCAACGAGGGCAGCAATTAAAGAAGCCAGGAAACAGCTAAATGCTTGGAGCAGACTTGATGGACCTGATCCAGCATTCGAGTTGGATGTCCCAGCTATTATGCCTGTTGTGAAGAATGCCTGTGGCTTGGATAATGTTGAAAGGTACTTGGAAAGCTTGCTTCATTGATTTGATCATCCACAGGCACTTAATCTTACTGTATATAAGTTGTAACAATCATAGTTATAGTTGTGTATGGAATTATACATGTTGTTACTCTCCTTGAATGATTGTTATTCATCATAAATAAAGAATGATAATAAGGACTCTTGTTTGATCAAATATCATTACCTTCGTATAGTGTCAAATTTTCCTATGTTCTTGATCTTGTTATTCTCTATATTTTAAGTTGTTTCTTGGTCCAAACTCTGAGCCTGTTCCTTGGTAAATGACTTCTCTTGTGCACTTCTGGTGAGGAAAAAAAAAAAGAACAAAGAAAAAGCTTGAAGGATGATGAGCTACCATCTTGATTAACTCCACTGGGGGGTCCTGGCATGGCAATCGTTTTCTACATTAGCTTGCAGGCGATTAATTCAATATTTCACTCAAGAAAAATTCTGAGTTCATCGTTTTATCATACGGTCATGGGAATGGAATCATTACATCAATAGAAAATTAAGGCAATCATGTGCAATGTTTTAAAAGGCGTTCGTGGGGCGAGTTCCGGTGCGGAGCGTTTCAGTACTACCTGTGGGCAATTGCCTAAAGCGAAAGTGCTCTGGGACACCTCTGAAGTGAGGCGTTTAAAGCGTACACCCTACAAATTGTCTTAAAAAAGCAAAAGATTTAACTTCATCAATTAAGTTTTTTACTTTTCAATATTTAACTTTAGTTTATTACTAATTTACTATCTATTATATTGAGACATTGAGTGAATTTGATATAATTTTTTTGAAATATAATATATGGTTAGGCAAGAAAGATAAAGGAAAAGAGATTGTTATGTGTAGATTGGATCCTATGATGTGGTGGAAATTCCGGAGCCACCATCAATTATTGAAAAAAAATTACCTAGCGCATATACACTAGATGAAGATAATGACATGGATGATATTGACTTTGATGAATAGTATCATTTTATTTGTCAGTTTGTTTCTAATTGTTGGTGTTATTCCTTGTTATGTATTATAAGCAATTTGGTTGCTAATTTGGTATTTTATTTTTGATATGAGTTAAGTGTGTTTATTGAAACAATTAACCTTTGAAGTTTGTGTCTACTTGAATTTATGTGTTTGTAATTTAAGTGCTTGATAATGTGGTGACTTCTTAGTTGTGACTAGTTTGCTTCTAAGATTGAACATTTTGTAATGTTAATTATTCCGCTTTTTTGTGCAACTAATATTAATATGTATGTTTCTTAAATTATTAGTTAGAGTTATACAATAATAATTCTTTATCTGTATAAATTTGCTTAATTTTATCTAATTTTATTATGTTTATTTATATCTTCAAATGACTTTTTTTATAATATATATCATATTTATATATATTTAAAAAATAAAAACTCGCAGGGCTTATACCTCATGTCTCTGGACTTTCATCACCCCATTGGGGCGGATACTAAATACTGTGCCCAACGCTTTTGTCTTTTAAAACATTGGTCATGTGTGGATTGCCAATGACACAAATATGGAAGTGCCAATATCGCCACCCTATATTCCAATGGTAGTACACTAAATCATAAGTAAATAAGGCTGAATTTGATTTACCGTCTTGATTAACTCCATTGGGGTTCCTGGCAATGGCTTTCTGCATTAGTTTGCCGGTGATTAATTCAATATTTCACTCGAGAAAAATTCTGAGTTCATGGTTTTATCGTTCGATCATGAGAATGGAAAAATTCTGATTTCATCGAGCTTAAACAATTCATTTGCCTCAGGAGGGGGCCTGCCTAGAGATCATAATGGGCATGTAGTCTTTGCTTTTTACAAGAAATTCGGAGAAATGGTTTTTTTGGGTAAGTGAAAGGTTATGAATCCGAAATCTTCTACTACTTACAATCCCTGCTTCGTGCTATCCAATCCAATCCTTCCCCAAAATAGGTTTTTAGCAGAATCTCTGACTCTTTTTTGGGGGCTGCAATTGTGTCACACTCAGGGCTTTAGAGACATTTTGATTGAGGTTCATTCCCAGCTACTTGTTCATCTTACGTATTTATATTAAGGTATCATCTAAATGGCCTTTATGCCATGTCTTGCAACAAAATTATCACTTTCTTTCTGGCTCTTGTCGGAGAATCCATTCAACATGTTTTTCCCCAAGCAAATGCTGCTGCCCATTTCTCACTTCACCCAATCAACCGCCTATTAGGCTCCTATTTATAATCCATCCAATTTTACCACCCAATCTAACCCTCTTCCAAGAGATCCTAGGGCTACTATTTCTTTAGATAGTATTAGTTTACCTAATACACAAATAATTTGAAAAGTATTTCTTATTTATAACTTTTGCTTTACATCATTATATTGGAGGTTTGGCTTATGGTCCCCTCCATGTTTAATTATTAATAAAAATAAGGACTATGTAGCATCCCTATCCTATTCATAGAATTTGCCAATAAAAAAAAAAAATCAACATCTTGATTACTTTTTTTTTTTTTGGGTAGAAGTGGCTATTATTTAATAGCTTACTGATTAATTGTTGTGTAGTAGGTAATAGTTGTTATCAAGTTGACAAAAGAATAGAGCGTCAATAAACGTATAAAAAAATTGTGTTGATGGCCAGTAGCAATCCAATCAAGTTTCTTTTATTTTTTATATCCATGATGAAAAAAAAAGGGATTTAATATTTGTTACTAATTTTGACAACTCCAATGTCAAGGGTTTCAAACGACGAATAGCTTTTCTATGCCAAGAAAGAGGGTCTTGTCAAGCAAAAGTGAAGTATTCTATTTAAACACGACAATCACAATCAACTAGATATTTTAACCCAAAAAAAAAAAAGATATTGTTTTAAATTGTTATGTATTCTTTAATGGATTATACTTAGTTTGATGAAGGGTGGTCATCTCTTGACAATAATGTTCTAACTGAAACTATACATTTATAACTTAGCTGCTTAGATGATGATTGGAAAAAAAAAATTTGTGCAAATTAATTGACTCAAGTAATGGAAAAAAAAGTGTAAATAAAAAACCATGTGACAAGAAAATTATATAAGTAGATCTCAGATTTCCACAAATGATGGGCAAAAAATAAATATAATCACCATGTGAGGGACTTGTTAATACTTATATGTTATGTTTGCAGCTCCTAGATTCCTCTAGCAATGGATATGAATAAGGGCCAATTCCATCTGCCTTGTTGTTTGGCTAAACTATCATTCGATGTCCTGAACTTTGGAAAATAACACTCACCTTCTTTATATCACAATAATATAACAAATAACTCCCTTCTAGTAGTTTATTAACAACGATTAACACCAATCACTTAAAAAGTAGTATAAAACCTGACAGATGTCGAGCCTGTACAATAATAAAACACTACTCACAAAAGTATTTATTCGAGTATAATGATAAGTAGGGTCGTCTCCACAGGAATTAGGAAAAATCTGTTTCTTTCCAAATAAGAACTAAAAAGGGGGTTTTGGAAGAATTAAAATTAAGATTAAAAATAACTACTCAACAGAAATAAAATAATGCGTAAATAGAAATAAATTAAATTCAAATCAAGAAAATGAAGCTCTAGGCAAGGATATAACTTCGGGAGTAGTTCATACAACTCTTCATTCATGCAATAATTATTTCATTTATTCACTAATAAACAGATTATAGCTGTCAAACACGTGATGACAACCAACTTTTCCTTACTGTCTCAATAGTTAAGGTGCATCCGTTAATTACTTTTCTAAGAAACAACCCTAGGCACGCCTATAGAATTTAATTTTCTTGATTGTATTAGAAATTAGAAAAACTCTGTTCTAATCAATAAACACACTATCAGGGTATTTTTTTTAAATTAGATCGTATGTCTCCCTAACATGAAACCAATCACATTAGTCATCACTAATTTAAGACAATTAAATAGTTACGAATTTAACTGTCCTAACTGGTATTAGTTTGTCAAGTTGAATTAAATATCGGGCGCCCATGATATTTAAATAACAAAACAACCATGAGAAATTGAATCAAAAAATATACGACTACTAACGAATAAAAGAAATTAATAAAAATAATTAGATCTCACAGATGTAGATGAACCAAATCCTTCATCACTCCTTGACTAGAAAAGAGAAATTAATTGCTCATCGTCAGGGACAATCCACACGATTTCATTGAAGGCCTTTTCAAAAGTGTTTGACAAAGAAAATAACTAAGAGAGAAAAAGAACCAGGCGGCTTGGTCGTTCTCCAAAGTAAAAAGAGTCACGACCTCTTCCAATGGTTCCTGCTTACGCAGTATTAATCAAGCGAATAAACCAGCCACTGCCTCAATTTCCATCTTTTCCTACTTTTTAGCTTTCCAAATAAAATAAAACTTCCTAATTTCCCTAAGAAGAAGATATTCCTAATAATCTAAATTGTCTCCCAATACAATTTGGAAACATGTTCCTTAGGACTTTGACTTGAACTGGGAAACCACCCTGCGTGCGCGTAAATTTCGAATCTTCAAGTCTTGATAGCAATTCTTGAAAAATCACCTCTTTTATTACTTTTTACTCCACCTCCCTACAATTAGCACCATTAACCAAATATAAATAAAATCTACCCAATAATGCAATCTTTGGCAAATATCAAGGGAAAAATATACACAAATTTAATAGCCCGTTTGGATTGCATTTTCCATGATTTTTCATGGAAAATTATTGTAGCGATGTGATGTATGTGAGGAAAAAAGGTAATAGGGAAATGTAATCACAGAAAACGACGTAATTTTTCGGCAGAAAATAACAATCCAAACAGGTTATTAATGTCAATTACGCACCCTATCAAAACCCCAACACTGCCCCTTCAGATCTTGAATTTTTGTACTTTAATATTATTGGTTTGATAATTATTCGAGGAAAAATAAAAAAAAAATTGTGAAGGAAAGAGAAGAAAGGAAAATAATATAAATAACTATACTAAAATGAAAAGATATGTAAAAATATAAAAGTTGATCTTCGAGATCTGCATACTTCAAAAAATCAAATGGTTACTGAAAAAATACTAAAATCTTTCTATTCCAGTTCTCTAGCACTTTTAATCTTATTCTTCTAATATATCACCAATTGAACTGCTCTTACCATTACTATATTGAGACATCCAAAATAAAATTCAGACTTAATGCATGTCAAGAGAAACATAGCATAAATGTTTAGGAGTGCAAGATGGCTTTAGTTAACCCCTTTGGCTATGATTACATCAAATATCCAATCCAAAGACATCCCAATTTAGGTCAGTCAATCGGACCATCTCAATGAAATGTTAGATTCATCGGATTTTTTCTCGAGTTGAGCAGGTCAAGATCAGGATGATTCAATCCTATTGATAGTACTACCTAGATTATTTGTTGTAACATATCCAAATTTTCTGATGTTGAAACAGCTACAGTAATATATCCAAATTTTTAGTAGAAAATCATACCGAGGGGGAGGGACCAAAGGAGGAAAAGGAATTTGGACTACTCTTTTTAAATTCAATATCGTAATTGGACTTGCTTCCAGCTGAAAATAATAGTCTCAGGTTAATCGTTGAAAAGTCTGATTAAAAAAAAAATCTGAGGCAAATAGTCTATATTAGATGTTTTGAAAAGTTAAAAAGGATTTTTTGAAAAGTTAAAAAGGATTTGGCTGAAATTATAACAATTGCTGCAAATTAATTGTAAGCCTAGAAACTCCTTTTGCAAATTAATTGAAATAGCTCTTTCTTTTCAGAACCAAAAGATTTGTGCCAGTATAGACTAAACTCTAAAAGAATAAAAGGCCTGTTATTGCAATTGCCGAACGAGGCTCATGGGACAATGCTATAAAAAATCAATCATCGACATCAATGATGAGAAATATTTTAGTTTAGCAGCTTTTCGTTCTAAATTTTAGCAAGTAGGAAAAGAGTCAACCTTCTTTAGCAGTCACCACTTGGTATAATATTCCTATGTTTTCTATACTTCAGCAGAGTTCTCGATGTGCAAGAACAATTTTTTACGTGTGGGCTATGTTTGAAAACCATATCTCTACTCTCAATCACTCTTAAATGTTTATGCAGAAATTTAGAACTCATCTTGATTTCAAGACTTAAGGACCATTCTTAGATGTTGACATCATTGCTTATGTGATATGGTCCATTCCTCTTATCTTGGTCTTGGATCTTTTTCAAGACTTTTTACTAGCGCTTAATAATCTATTTCAAGGAGAGAGAGAGAGAGAGGGGTGACTTTTCTCTTGTTAGATGTACTATGCTTTTGCTCAGCAGGATCAGGAGTTGGAATTCATGGTTGCCTTGCACTCAAGAAAATTGCCACTATAAGTGATTACCCTCTTTTCTTTTTTTTCTTTTTTTTTTCTTGGGATGAGGGTATCTGTAATATCGATTTATGGTGTCCTTACCAAAATATGGATTTACCAGTGACTACCTTAATAATTAGTTTGAATTTAGTGTATACATTAGCTACAGCAAAGATGTTTGTAATGAGAACACCCCCCAAATTATTCATTTGGTCAAGAATGCTAAAAACAATATTACGTAATATCTCATAAAAAAAAAAAACAAAGAAACCACAATCGAACTAAAATAGGTTTAACAGGCCAAAAACCAGAAAAGAAAAAAAAAATCAAGACATACGGTTTGAGATCCTTAAGGAGTGAATTAGGGATCCTGGATTTTAATTCCCATTTTTCCTCTTGAATTCCACTCTTTTCTTGTTTGATAAAAGTTAAATTAAAAAAGATCCCTAAAGAGGGAAAGACAGATTTTGTAGCAAGCAGAAAGGGGCAAAGTTTTATAAGTAGCTTCTCGTTCGATGTTAATAAAGCCAAACACAACCATATTTTCTCAAACGTGCAAATGATAGTTAAGATTTCATCAAATTGTACTTTGATCCTCATGTTTTCAACAGAAGTTGTTTAATCCCTAAAGGTTTTTGGTGTCACACAAAGCATTAATCACACACGAACCCCTTTTCATTTCTCATATTTAACCGAAATATGAATGCGGTGTTACTCAAGTTAATTGAAAAGGCAAAGATTGTAATGTGGACAATATGACGAAATTCAATGCTAAAAAGCCTTTTTTATTTTTTATTATGTTAATTTTTTCATATAGGAGCATGTGATCATCAAGGATTAAAAATTATGTACAACCCTAATTTTTGTACAACCATTAGAAACATAATTTTTGAGATATAATTTATATTATAGTGCTTGGCCTATCCTGTAGTATTAATTACTGGCAAATCTATTTTAAAATTCATTTTGTAACCCTTTAAAATAATCGAACTTTTTACTTATATCTTGATACAAAAGATTTTGTCCCCAAAAATTTTTATAAATCTTTTAACAATCCCTTAAAAACTTTAAAATTTCCATGTAACTATTAGAGCTTGTCCCCAAAAATTTTGAAAATATATGAGGGTATCTTTTAAATGCATATCTTTAATAATTTTGCACCCATCTCCCCCCCCCCCCCCAAAAAAAAAAAAACTTTAATCTCTGGTTCCACCCAAGGTATCAAATCACAACTTAATTTGTATACATTTTCATTATGGACATCTTTTACATATTACAAATTTGTTTCTATACACATGCTCCTCAACTTCAATCAAGGTACGGAGGAGAGGGTTTGATGGTCCTGACTGTTCAATCCTTTTATCAAATTTTACAAGCTTAAAACCTTTATTCTTCGCATTTCCCTTAGTATTTAGGAACTACACAAGAAAGTTTTAGTTTGTAAGAAAAACGCACGTTATATGTATAACATTTTTTGTCTTTTAGTTTGTCTCTTTCACAGCAATATTTCATGATTGTTAATCTTGTAAAAAGATAATAATCTAGGAAAAGAGGATGAAATGGTCAATTTTTAGATTCTTATGTAGGGATAGCAAGGAAAATAAATTTCTAATCTGCAGTGAGTGAGCGTGCACACAGATATACACACACATACATACACATCTATATATATATATATATATATATATGCGTGCACACGCACATGTGTGTGTATGTATATATACACACATATACACATATATGTATACATATGTGTATATACATATATGTATGTATGTATATACATACATGTATGTATAAATGTATATATGTGTATCCTAATAATTATAAATGAGTGTTAATTAAAATAAATTCACAATTAGTTATCTGTAATTACAAATAATTACTGTTGTATGTCATTTTTTATATCTAATTTTGCTGATATTGTTAAACCTACTGTTGGACAACTGAAGAAACCTAATATAACTCAAGAAACCTACTAGTAGTAATAGTACTATTAGTAGTAGTAATGATAATATTAGCAAATTGAGGTAGAGTATGGCAGCTTACTATTAGTAGTTATAATTGTAGTAGTAGCAGCAGCTGCTGTAGTAAAAGTACTATTATTGCTTAAATAGCCCAGCAGTAACACCAAGGTTTTACTATTAATAGGCATTCCATATTTGGTCATTCTGTTTAGCTATATAGATATTAAATGGAAAAAAAAAAGAAACAACAAGATATTTTTAGGCTATAAGTATTTAAATTTGTAATATGAAAGTAGGTATATATAAAAAATATTTAACAAAACATTTAATTTTTTTTGGTCCAATTTTGCTTACCCCTTCATCTTGTTAAATAGTGTGTAAAAAAATTATCCATTAAGAAATAGCATAATTAGATTAACTTAACGCTTGTGCTCTTATCGTTTCAATATAGGTCTAAAACACAAGGGGTGAGAAAATGGGAGAATGGGGGGTTTTGAGCCATCCCACTTAAGTATAATTTTTGCGGTTATAGGAATATTTAAAAGATTAATGATTCTTTCGCTTTTATACTTATAATATAAAGATTTTTCTTATACTAGTTGGTTGGATATACGCCGCATGTAGGGATAATTCACAAGTGAGAACATGGCAAACGGGTTAAAATCAGTTTCTCAAAAAATGAGGGATTTGAAGTTAATCTGATCAAAATTTAAGGATGTGGGAATGCAATTAAGACTAACTCTTAGGTGCAAGCAAGTATAATTAATGTAACGTGTCTCTGACTCTCGAAAAATGCACAAGGCACGACGTCTCCGCAGAGTAAAGCTACTACCTAAGGACCAACGAACTAGTTATTTTATTGTCTTGGCATCGGATATATAGCAGTTAGTCCTGTTAGACTGCAGAAATATACCTGCTTGTTGAGAATTTTTCAGACTATATACGTAGCTTCTGAGTTCTCAATCAGTCATTGAGCTTCGATTTCCACCTGGGATCAGCTCATTTGACACAAAAATGGAGGAAAATGGGACAAAATGTCCGCCTTCAGAAGCTGGCAATGGTAGTCTTGTGTTTGCAGTGAATGGAGAGAAGTTTGAGCTGGCAACTCTTGACCCTTCAACTACTTTGCTTCAGTTCTTGCGTTATCATACTCGTTTCAAGAGTGTCAAGCTTGGTTGTGGTGAAGGTCTGCTTCTATCCTTTGATTTGTTTTCTGGCTTTTGAATACTTAATGTTTTAAGTTTCTGTTTATCAGTTTATATTTGCTGTTGTGATTTGTTGAACTAGTTTAAGATGGATACAGAAAGCATGGCCATATTGATCCAAAATGAGAATGAATGAGTGAACTTCTTGTGCAGGTTGACTGGTGACCATCTTGCAATGTTTTCTTGCTCTTTATTAATCTCTTTGTTTCTGCCAAGTTTTCGAGATTTCTTTTATTGGGGATGCTGGTGTTAGCATAGGATTCAGAGGTTGGTTCCATTGAGGAATCAGTTACAATTCAGGGGGAATGATCTTGATAACATCTAATTACCAATAAAACATATTCTCTAGAATTCGATTTTTGGAGTTCAAATTGCTTCTTTTTTTTTTTTTTAATAAGCCAATGTGTAACAGAATGAGATGTTATTGCTTTCCCTTCTGAAAGTTGACTTCAGGTTGAGTGCTAAATAGTTTCTTACTTTTTAAGAATTTTTTCATTTACCACGTTGTCAAAGGCAAATGGTATGATATTTTTTTAACAAGTTCAAACGTCTAAACAAACCAATTTTAATTCACTGGATATAATCTTCACTGTCATGGAATTGCATAATTATTTTTGGTGCACTATTTCAGACCAAATACATTAAAATTTCTGGTCCTCTGACATAGTTGTCTTACTTTAGTCTAAAAGCTCTTATGATTTAATTAGGATTACCGTCATATGACGTTCAACGTAGGAGACATTCTGCTACATTGCAGTGAATGTGAGAAGACAGAATTCGAAGAACTTTGCCATCTAATCACTGGCATTTCTTCATTATAACCCAGTTACTGCATTAGTAGATTTGCTTTAGAAATATTTTGACACAATTTATTTCACATCTTTTGTTATGATACTGGTAGCAGGTTAAAAAAAATCAGTTATGCCTCTAGATAGATAAATTCAACAGAATTTAAATCAGTGTATAGTTTCTTCACTTGACTATTGTGTTAAAGATGGCTAATAGTGGGTGCATTCTGCACTTGTTGAAGCTGTCCATCCAACTAATAGACTTTTTATTCTTTTAATGGCACAGGTGGTTGTGGTGCTTGTGTTGTTATGCTGTCTAAATACAACCCTGTGCTTGATCAAGTTGAAGATTTTTCTGTGAGTTCGTGTCTAACACTTCTTTGCAGTGTAAATGGTTGCTCAATTACTACCAGTGAAGGACTTGGAAACAGTAAAGATGGTTTCCATCCAATTCATCAAAGATTTGCTGGATTCCATGCTTCTCAGTGTGGATATTGCACCCCTGGAATGTGCATGTCATTTTTTTCAGCACTCGCAAAAGCTGAAAAAACAAATAGGCCAGAACCACCACCAGGATTTTCCAAGCTGACTGTTTCTGAAGCTGAAAAGGCTATAGCAGGAAACCTGTGTCGCTGTACTGGATATCGACCCATTGCTGATGCCTGCAAAAGTTTTGCTGCTGATGTTGATTTGGAGGATTTGGGACTGAACTCCTTTTGGAGAAAAGGAGAGCCAAAGGAGGTTAAGTTGAGTAGATTGCCTTTGTATACTCCCGATGGTAGGTTCAGTAGATTTCCAGAATTTTTGAAAGGTAGGTCCAAGTCACCAAAGAGCTTGCATTTAGAAAACAGTTCTTGGTACACTCCTACTACTCTTGAGGAGCTTAGAAGCTTGTTGAACTCCAACTTGATTGAGAATGATAAGCTTAGGCTAGTAGTTGGTAACACTGGGATGGGTTATTACAAAGAACTAGATAATTACGACAGATACATTGATTTGAGATATTTGTCTGAGCTTCAAACGATTAGAAGAAATCACCATGGAATCGAAATTGGGGCTGCAGTGACAATCTCTAAAGTTATTGCATGTTTGAAGGATGCTGATACCTTAAATTATTCCACCGATGGCAAGCAGGTCTTTGAAAAGTTGGCTAACCATATGGAGAAAATTGCTTCAGGGTTCATTAGAAACTCAGCAAGTATTGGTGGAAATTTGGTAATGGCACAAAGAAAAAGTTTTCCTTCAGATATAGCTACTATACTTCTTGCTGTAGGTTCTATTGTTAGTATAACAACCGGTCACAAGCATGAAAGTATCACATTAGAGGAATTTTTGACAAGACCACCCATGGATTCAAGAAGTGTGCTACTCAGTGTCCAGATTCCGCATTTGGAGCCAAAAGGAAATGGTAACAACAGTGGATCCAATTCCAAATTGGTTTTTGAGACCTATCGTGCTGCACCACGACCACTGGGAAATGCTTTGCCTTATTTGAATGCAGCATTCCTGGCTGATGTGTCTCATCAAGTAAGTGGAGTTCTAGTAAATAATATCCAATTGGTTTTTGGTGCTTATGGGACTAAACATGCAACAAGAGCAAGAAAGGTTGAGGAGTACCTTTCAGGGAGGATGCTAAGTGCTAGTGTTCTATATGAAGCAGTAAAGTTAGTTAAAGTCGATGTAATGCCTGCAGTTGGCACTTCACATGCTGCTTACAGGACGAGCTTGGCAATTGGTTTTCTTTTCCAGTTTCTTTCTCCATTTTTGAGAGTTGGTTCTGTGGCTTGTGGTGGTCTATCCAATGGGTTGACTGGTGATTTGCTGAAGGATTCTTTGGAAAACCATAGAGATACTTCTCTATGTCAATGGGAATATTCAAAATTGTTGTTATCAGCAAAGCAGGAGTTGAAATCAAGTAAAGAGTACCATCCAGTTGGAGAACCAATTACTAAGTCTGGTGCTGCCATCCAAGCTTCAGGTATACTTTTATTCTAAAGTTTTGTGGGAATAGTTTGTCTTAGACATGGTTTGTCAGATATCTTTAGTTCCAATTGTTGTACCAGGTTCAATTCGTTATTGTTAAGGGCCTTTTAGGGGCATAGGTCTTGAACTTACTTGAAAACCTGGATTAGGTTGCCTTCAACCCTATCTAAACTTCATTTGTGGATAGCTACTTGCACCATTCCTTTATTTTTTGGTTTTAATGGGATGGGGTGGTATGATAGTGGTAAATTGATGTCAAAACTGAAGCAAGATTGATCTCTATTTATGTCAAATATACTAGTTTTGTCCACTTGTACATTGTACTATTTTCTTGAATCACTTTTTTCCATCATGATCATCATCTTTCTTCACATTTTAGTTTAGCATGATCGATTTCACAGGAGAAGCGGTGTATGTTGATGACATTCCATCACCTCCAAACTGTCTCCATGGAGCCTTTATCTATAGTACAAAACCTTTAGCAAGGGTAAAAGGTGTGGACTTGGAATCAAATAATCAACTAAGTGGAGTTGCTGCTCTTATATCTTATAAAGATATTCCAGAACAAGGGGAAAATGTAGGATCTAAGGCTATGTTTGGTTCTGAACCTTTATTTGCTGATGACCTCACCAGGTGTGCAGGACAGCAAATAGCATTCGTGGTTAGTCCATACTTCCACAGTCCACTCTTTCTATTGTAGATACTCCTTAACAATTCAAGCTAACGAGTCTCATCATATGCCCGTTAATATCTGTAAATGGAACATCTATAGGTAGCAAACACACAAAAGTTTGCTGATATTGCAGCAAACTCAGCTCTGGTCAAGTATGACACCGCAAATCTGGATCCACCAATTTTAACCATTGAAGAAGCTGTTGAGAGGTCAAGCTTTTTTCAGGTCCCTCCTTTCTTGTACCCAAAACAGGTTGGTGATTTCTCAAAAGGAATGGCTGAAGCTGATCACAAAATTCTTTCTGCTGAGGTATTGTCAAATAGTTTTGAAACATTTTCTGAAACTGTCTTGATATTGTCAAGATCAGCATTCCAGGATTAGATGCTGGAAAGCCATGCTGATAACCAAATTCATCTGCTGTTGTAATTTCCAGATCAAACTTCCTTCACAGTACTACTTTTATATGGAGACACAAACTGCCCTTGCTGTCCCGGATGAAGACAATTGCATGGTGGTTTATAGCTCAATTCAATGTCCAGAGCTCACTCACAGTGTAATTGCAACATGTCTTGGAGTTCCCGAGCATAATATTCGTGTAATTACAAGAAGAGTTGGTGGAGGCTTTGGAGGCAAGGCAATTAAAGCAATGCCTGTGAGTATTAATAACATCAAAATTAAGTTTTTCTCTCATTAACAGTCTATTTGCTTCCATTGGAGATTATGTTGCCATCTTTAGTATCATAAATCAAAGATGCTACCCTGAAATTATAGAAAAATCCCATCAATTTTGCATCACTCTTTCCCTCATTGTTTTATTTTGCTTTTTGGTGGATGGGAGTCTCCGGGCATGCTCTGCACGAGGGGAGATAAGTGGAGACTCAAGATGAGCTTATGATGTGTTTGATGCATAGAAACATGCATGTGCATATACAGCTCAGAATTCAATCCACTTTCTGATTTGCTCTTATGTCTTTTATGGTGTCTCATGTTTCCATAGCCCTATTTTGTTTGGTGCAAGAACTAACAACAGTTGTGTTGTTAGGTTGCTACAGCATGTGCACTTGCAGCACATAAATTACGCCGCCCTGTCAGGACATATCTCAATCGCAAGACTGACACTATATTGAGTGGAGGAAGACATCCAATGAAAATAACTTACAGTGTCGGATTCAAATCAAATGGAAAGGTCACAGCCTTGCACCTTGACATATTAATCAATGCAGGGATATCTGCAGATATAAGCCCCCTCATGCCAGCAAACATAATTGGAGCCCTTAAAAAGTATAATTGGGGTGCTCTGTCATTTGACATAAAAGTTTGCAAGACAAATCATTCTAGCAAATCTGCAATGAGAGCTCCTGGGGACGCTCAAGGATCTTTTATTGCTGAAGCTGTTATAGAACATGTAGCATCCATACTTTCCATGGAGGTAGACTCTGTTAGGAACTTGAATCTTCATACATTTCAAACCCTTAATGTGTTCTATGGGGAGTCTGCAGGTGAAGCACTAGAATATACGTTGACCGACATGTGGGAAAAATTGGGTGCATCTTCATGCTTACTCCAGAGAAAGGAAATGATAGAGCAGTTTAATCAGATCAACAGATGGAAAAAAAGAGGTATTTCGCGGGTTCCAATTATATATGAAGTAACTCTAAGACCAACCCCTGGAAAAGTTAGCATACTCTCGGATGGATCCATTGTTGTAGAAGTAGGAGGAATAGAAATAGGCCAGGGGCTCTGGACTAAGGTAAAACAGATGACTGCATTTGCTCTCAGTTCAATTGGATGTAGTGGGACTGAGAACCTGGTGGAAAAAGTACGAGTTGTACAAGCAGATACCTTAAGCTTGGTGCAAGGGGGTTTCACTGCTGGAAGCACAACATCTGAATCAAGCTGTGAAGCAGTCAGATTATGCTGCAATGTCTTAGTTGAAAGACTAGCCCCACTCAAAAGTAAGTTGGAGGAACAAGTGGGTCCTGTTAATTGGGATGTCCTGATACTTCAGGTATCTTTCATCACCCTGTTGGATGCTTTTCCTAACTTCTTCATGTTATAACTCTAGGTGATAATCTGATCTACGCTTCCTCATGTTTGATTTGTAAGACAAGATTCTTGTCTTCCTTTAATATCTGCTGTTATTTTGATATTCTTTTTTCAGAAACAAATAGATAGCATAGTCAATAACTAGCTCAGTTCTGTCAATCTAGTTCTCCCCATGAAATTTTTCCAAATTTAGGGTTGAACAAAGAGATCTGTTTTTGCATGATTCTCAAGTGATTAACCACAATATTCGATATGGCTTCCGGAACTATGAGCCATCATAAACCTAGCAAGACTGGACAAAGTATTTTCTAGTAAGATTACAGATTAATAACTTCCATATTTTAGGTACAAATATGAGGGTTTGATTCTTATGGTCACCCTATTCCCATCCCACTTCTTCCCTTGTCTTCCCCTTCTTTTCAAACAGAAGGAAAAGGTTGGGGGAGCAAAAAATCTTCCTTTGCTGCTTCTTCAACCTGTCTAGGATTGTTGGTCAGACTAAATGTTGAATAAATTGCTGTGGCCTCTTTTCACATATTTCATTTGGGATTTCTCTGACTGTAGGCACATTATCAATCTGTGAACTTGGCTGCAAATTCTTACTATGTGCCTGATTCCAGTTTCATGCGTTACCTGAACTATGGTGTTGCTGTTAGCGAGGTAAATTTGTTTTCCTCTGCTTTCTCTGTGAGACAATGATGACATGTTTGTCTCTTAATCTATTCATATAACTTCAAATGATGGATATTCAGTGATGGACCATTTTAATTGAGCAAGATACTATTACATTGGAGAAATCATGGAATACTAATCTGCTTTGGTCTCAGAATGAATGGTCTGAAATGATGTTTTTTGTTTGTATTGCAGGTAGAGATAAATATACTGACAGGAGAAGCTAAAATTGTGCAAGCAGACATTCTCTATGATTCTGGACAAAGCATGAACCCTGCAGTGGATTTGGGACAGGTTAGTGAGCTTCTTCTTAATATCTATCCAATATACAGAAAATATCCATGTACATGTGCTCTATTGATTAAATTTATTTGGAGTATATCTCTTGTTGTCTGTTACTCGATCCACATTTTAATTTTCTAGGCAAACTGAGTTCATAGCCAAAGAGATCACTATGTCCTGCAATATTCTTCTTACAGATCGAAGGAGCTTTTGTTCAAGGAATTGGATTCTTTATGCACGAAGAATACCTTATCAATGAAGATGGATTGACAATTTCAGATGGCACATGGACGTACAAAATCCCAACTATTGATACCATACCGATGCAGTTGAATGTCGAAGTGCTAAATAGTGGACATCACCAAAAGCACATTCTATCATCTAAAGGTATCTCTGCAAGTTTCTCAACTACGTTACAAGACAATTGACTTTCTACAAGCATTATGGTCATTGCTGTTTTCTGGCATCACATGCTGTCTAAATCTGTTCATATCGTAAGTCTGGAAATGACAAAGGAAACAGAATGAAGAATAATGGTGACTCTTCTTTTCCTACTTCAAACTAAAAAGTTTTCATAATGCATCTTAGAACACCCCACTGCACTACAGAATATGTGTAATCTTTCATTCAGTAATCATTGAATGATATTAACTAGTAAATTGCAAGTATCAAAGTTCCTAGTGCTGAAAACATACGTAGCTGTCCTAACATCCAAATGAAGGTGGCAAAATGTATGATCCACCAGACTTGAGCTATTAGACTGTTATGAATAGCTAACCTTCTATCTACAAAAGAGACCTACCACCACTGCTAATCTAGGTGTACAATTGATGATGTATTTGCTAATATCAATAACTGGAACTGTTTGAGGAAAAAAATGTAATGGGATAATAGATGTAAACTTCTCAGCATTGGAATTGAAATGTGAAACAATCAGTCCAAGAAATTTAAGATAAACCAACTGGCTGGGGCACATGAACAAATCTGCACATGCAAGCAATAAATTTGTATGGATTTTTAAGCTGGAACTGGACCATTTTGTAGCCTCTGGAGAACCACCATTGCTTCTGGCGGCCTCAGTACATTGTGCAACTAGGGCGGCAATTAGAGAAGCCTGGAAACAGCTAAGTAGTTGGAACATACTTGATGGACCTGATTCAGCATTCCAGTTGGATGTCCCAGCTATTATGCCTGTTGTGAAGAAAGCCTGTGGCTTGGATACTGTGGAAAGGTACTTGGAATGCTTGCTCCATGGATTTGATGATCCCACAGACACTTAACCTCAGTGTATGCAACAATCATAGGGCAAATGCATGTTGCTACTCTCCTTGAATGATAGCAAATCATCATAAGGCAAAATAAATAGGGAAATCTCCTTTGATCAATATCATTACCTTATTAAAGTGCCACATTTTCCTATGTTATTGATCTTGTGATTTTCTGTATCATATAACCCTGAGCCTGTGCCGTGGTAAAGGACTGATCTATTGTGCATGTTCATGTTGATTTACATTCATGCAATGATGCAAACAAACTACAATCTATCAACTTGCAAAGAAAATCTCCCACAAACTTATTATGATCATGTAAATGTTCAGAAAACCAGCTTGAAGAATGAAGAGGCTACCATCTTAAATTCTTGCTTAACTCAATTGGGATTCCAAGAAATGGCTATCTACATTAGCTTGCAGGCAATCAATTCAATATTAACTTAGAAAATTTCTAAGTTCATTCTTTTATCTCAAGGCAATGAAAATGGTACTAACACATCAATAGTAAACTAATGCAGTTAATTGGATTGCCAATGTCCAATATGGAAGTGCCAATATTCTCAACATATGTAGTATAAATTAACATGAAATTGAATTTTAATTACAAATGACTGTAGCAAAAGAATAGAATGCAATTACGACTAATTAAAAGAAGGGCATTGTTGATATACATGTATTGTATATAAATCTAGAGATTTTGAATTTTGAGAGTTTGCTTTTTAGCATGAAAAAAAAAAAAGTTGAACAACCATGTAGTTCCTTAATTTGGATTAAATGTTTCTATTCTTCATAGATTGATTGGTAAATCCTCAGTTCATAATTTCAACTAGAGACAAATTTCAAACAAGAAAAATTAAAAAGAAAGAAGAAGAAAAAGTAGGAGAAAAGAAAAACCAGGAGAAAAAAAATGAAAAAAACTTATGGGCTCAGCATCATCCCATATAAGTCCAATTCTATAATGGGTTTCAGCCTGTCGTAGCCCAAATCCTAAGGCCGCTGAGTCGAGGCCTGTGTATTTAGGGAAATGGGATCCGGTCTTCTTCTTCAGCTACTCTTCTTTTTATTTTCCCTTGGTCCCGAAAAAGAAGATAAATGATGTTGTATAATTGTGTATAAATAATGCTACAGTAGATTTCTTTTTCAATGAATTTAGCAAATTATTTATAATTCACTTAAAATTTTGTTTGGTTGCTTTCTCCTTTTGTTTGGGGTGAGCACTAAACTAAGATCTCCTTAACCTAAAATTCTGGCATTTATTTTTCGTTTTTGATTTGCATTTGATTTTAAGTAATCACACTGAAATCACGAACTGAATGTTTAATATGACAGATTTAAAGAATGATGTTTGTGATTAACTTTAATTATTTGTGGAATAAAGCATAAGTGTGATCAAATTTACAATTAGAAATGATTATCTTCAATATGATTAAATGGCAAACTAATTACTCGGACACTCGAATCAAGTCCGAATCAGTAAGAGCTCGTCCTTGGAAATTTAAAAAATTTTGAATAGCATTTATATTTGCAAATGTTGTAAGTACGGCTCGAACTTGACTCAATTAGCATAAAAATTATCAAATTCACGTGTAAAATAATTCACAGCATTTTAGCTCGACTCAGATTTAGCTCAGTTAAACTTGTCTAAAATTGAGCTCCACAAATAAACAAGTAAAGTATGAATAGATTTCACACTCGTCAACGCATTATACAAATGATGAAAAATAGGATGGTAATAATCCCTAATTTACCACAAAGTTACGGACAAATAATCATCACTAGTTTCTAACTAGGAAATTGGCAGCACCTCCTACTGTATATCCAATTTGCCATTCTCTATTTTTGACTCAACATCTCTATACCCTCCCTCTCTCTCTCTCTGCACTAGAGTTCTGTAGCCACTAAAACTAGTCTTTCTTTCCGTGGACGACAACATCATTCATGCGTGCTACATATCCCACTTCATCTTCTAACTCTTTCTTTTTTTTTCCCATCAATGCTCTTTTTCAGAACTTCTGCAATTTATTTAGCCCCCTTAAAAATTTGACGCATAAATAAAATAAATGAATAAAGAAAACAACTTAAATAATTCAAGAAGCAAAAGAAAGCAAAACTATTCATAGAAGTTTGGCTTCATTCCTATTTGTGATCCGTTTTCTGCACAGCATTAAACCAAGACATCAAAATGGTGCAATTTTTGCAATTGTGCAAAACGGCACATGTCAAGATCATACAGTTTCATACTGAGTGGGTGGGATTGAATTTGATTCAAACCTGTCAACGAATGTGCCAAAACAGTTCTATTCTTTCTTTGTGTTATTTGGTAGTTCACATATTTTTTGAGTTGATTGCACGCAATTGTTGTGTTGGTGCATATACTTCCACCGTACAAAAGCATGATAGTTGTTGACACTAGTGAGTTTTGGTCGAATGTCTAAGAAATGTAAAAAGACAAATTTAGGATGAAAGGAAGGTTCGTCTTAGGGCACTATATAATTCTTATGGGATTAATCTTATATGTACTGTCAGTGTATATACTATCACCATTAGATATATGACATATGTGCAAAATTTAAATTTAAAATTTAAAATTTGTTCATGTGTCATGCATCCAACCGTAATAATGTATACAGTAACAGTACATATAAAAATTATTCATTCTTATATAGTTCAATCGTACTCACACATATTGACAAAATTTTAATTTTGTTAAAACATTTTTCTAATCATAGAAAAAAGTATAGAAGATTTTGTATATTAGTAAAAAATAATAATATTTGCCTATAGATACCCGCTAATAATAAGAATTTTAATGATAGCCTGATATAATGAACGTGAAAACAATATACAATATGGACGTAAATAAATGTGATCTTGCACTCCAAAAATAGATGAGCTCTTGTCCTTCCCAATTCCCTAGATAAAGTATGTAAAAATCCCTATTGAGGATTGCTGTACATGACATTTTGGTTGAGTGTTGGCAGCCGTGGCGCCGGGGGGCCGGGGCGGGCGGAGGAAGGAGGGGCATGGGACAGGTAGAAAAAAGTATATGACATCAACTATAAATAGGAATGACAACGAGGCAGGAGTGAGGTCTTACCGCTCACTAGTCCTATCTACCCTCCTCCCCCTTGCTTCTCCCCCAAGGGTTAAAAAATTTTTGTTGTATAATTGCATTGTAACTAAATTTTAGTAAAAAATCAAATACTTAAATATCAATACATCACCAAGTAATTATCCACTATAATTTTACAATTGAAACCTATAAAAATAATCAAACAAAAGTTATTTAAATACAATCTAATATAATGAGACAAGTACAACTAAAGTAGTCAAGTTTTCATTTTTGAGACAAATACAATCACTAAATTATTATTGTATTTTTTTAAAGAAAATAATTGTTATTGTATTAAGTGTAATTAAGAATATAATATAAATATATTAATAAGTTTAGCATATATAATTAATAATTTTTATTAGTAGAAATATATAATTATTAATATAATTTATAATATTAATTATATTATATATACTAATATATATTATATAATATTTATAATTAATAATATTATTTTTATAAGTTTGTAATTAATTATATATATAATTATTTTTAACAGGTGGCGGGGACGAGAATGGGGCGGAGGTATACTTCCTCAGTCCCCGCCCCATTTTTAAGGGGGAAAGAAAATTTCCCCCCGTCCCGCCCCACCTCCCGCTCCATTAGCCCCCTTGTGTGCACGGTGCACATGCTCCAATTGCCATCCCTAAGTATGAAGGGCAATTGTCTGATTTGTTGAAATTTGAAGAGGTTGGAGTTGAAATTAACGCTAACTTTAAGACAAGAGCTGACATGTGACACCAATGTGTGCATGTGTGTAAAATCTAGGACGCATTAAACTACTGAATGGTTTCACTGGGGGTCAGCAACACTTTAACTGTTATTCTCTTGTAGACTTTAACTGCAAAAGGACAAAGATGGCTACTTTCTTCTGTTCTTTTTTCCTGATATATACAAGCTTCTGAGTCCGTCCCTGAGCTTCTATTCCCTCTAAGGAACAGCTCAGGTTGCTCAAAAATGGAGGAAACTGAGAAAAAGGGTCCTAGGAATGGAAATCTTGTGTTTGCAATCAACGGAGAGAAGTTTGAGCTGACAAATATCGACCCTTCAACTACTTTGCTTGAGTTCTTGCGCTCTCATACTCGTTTCAAGAGTCCAAAGCTTGGCTGTGGTGAAGGTCAGGCTATTTCTCTTTTATCCAACTGCGTTGTTTTTGCATCTTTTATTAATGTTGCAGTTTGTAAATTCAGTTTTGCGTATGCTGCTAGGAGTTCTTGAAGTGTTTTTAAGATGGATTGGTCTTTTTGTATCTGTTGTTTCTGTTTGACAGACAGAGAGATTGTCCATTTGGCCCCAAATGCAGAATGAGTTGAACTTCTTGTTAAGGTTGATAAGTAATGACGATTTTGCAGATTGCTTTCATATATTTGTTGATTTAATTTAATGCTTCATTGTTTTCTTGGAGTGGGGTGGGGGGAAAGTTTGTTGGAGCCTAGAATTAGGAAGTGGAACGAATTATAGAAATAGGTTGAAATTCAAAAGCATTAAGGTTGAGAATGTATAATTAACAAGATATCAGATTCTCTAGGATCCGACTTTTTGAGTTCAAATAAAATAAGCAACTGCTTTGGCTGAAAATGCTTTCTTTTTTTTTTTTGGTTGGGGTGGGGGTGAGGGGTGGCGGTGGAATGCTTTGGTGCTTACATTCTCTGGCAGTTGGCCTCACTGCAGGGGCCAATGGATTCTTATATTGTGCCCAGAGTATTTTTTTCGCTCAATATATCACCAAAATGAATGGCATGATTTTCATAATCTGAATTGCTATTGGAATTTAAGTCTCCACATGTCTCACAGATTGACATGGTTGTAATTGGAGAATGTTTCAAGGATAGGAATTGGTTTACGTTGTCATGTTTAAATGGTTACAACCAACTTATTATTAAAAATGAAATCATAGTGTTTGATGTTTCAATTATGGAGGAATAGAAATTCTGTACTAAATTGAAGTTTGACATAATTTCTAACTTGAATCGAAGTTCTGTTACTGAACTGGAACTGTCTTCTTCTCAATAAATTTGGTACACTAGGTTTATAAGCTTATTTATGTTGCATTTGATGTGGAATATAGATTTCAAGAAAGTTATCCTGAATTACCATATGGCTGATCTAGTTGCGAGCTTTCCTTACCTGTTAACTGCTTTACTGGAGAACTTCTCTAACAAATATTTTGACACTATTATTTTGCTTTTCACCTTGTACTTAGCAAGCATCTTGAGGTGCCAAGAAATTTCTCTAGATCAGGAATATTCTGCAAAACTTAACTGAGTTATAGTGCCTTTATGTTTTGTTTCAAAATTAGTTCACCGTGTGCACACATTACTTATTAATGATGTTTATTCAACTAAAGCTTTCCATTGCTCTGCCAAGACAGGTGGTTGTGGTGCTTGTGTTGTATTGTTGTCAAAGCATGACCCTATTCTTGATCAAGTCGAGGATTTTACTGTAAGTTCATGTCTTACACTTCTTTGCAGTCTAAATGGCTGCTCAATCACTACAAGTGAAGGACTAGGAAATAGTAAAGATGGTTTCCATCCAATTCATGAAAGGTTTGCTGGCTTCCACGCATCTCAGTGTGGTTTTTGCACTCCTGGAATGTGCATGTCACTTTTCTCAGCACTCACCAATGCTGAAAAAACACATGGGCCCGAACCTCTAACAGGATTCTCCAAGCTTACTGTTTCTGAAGCTGAAAGGGCTATAGCTGGAAATCTTTGTCGCTGTACTGGTTATAGACCCATAGCTGATGCCTGCAAAAGTTTTGCTGCAGATGTTGATTTGGAGGATTTGGGAATCAATTCTTTTTGGAGAAAAGGAGAGCCAAAGGAGGTTAAATTGAAGAGATTGCCTTCATATTATCCGAAAGATAGGGTTACTAAATTTCCAGAGTTTTTGAAAGGTAGGTCCACGTTAAAAATGAAGATAAATTTAGAAAACTTTTCTTGGTACATTCCTACAAATCTTGAGGAGCTTAGAAGCTTGTTCAACTCCAATGTTGCTGATGATGTGCAGATTAAGCTAGTAGTTGGCAGCACTGGGATGGGTTACTACAAGGAACTAGAGCACTATGACAGATACATTGATCTGAGATATGTACCTGAGCTTTCGATGATTAGAAGAAATGAGAAGGAGATTATCATTGGGGCTGCTGTGACAATTTCTAGAGTTATTGTATTTCTGAAGGAAAATGATACAGGAAATTCTTCTTCTGATGGCAAGCAAGTCTTTCTAAAAATTGCCAATCACATGGAGAAAATTGCCTCAGGATTCATTAGGAACTCAGGAAGTATTGGGGGGAACTTGGTGATGGCACAAAGGAAACATTTTCCTTCAGATATAACTACTATTCTTATTGCTGTTAGTTCAACTGTTAGTATAATGACTGGTCATAAGCATGAAACTCTCACACTGGAAGAATTCTTGGCAAGACCACCAATACACACGAGAAGTGTGCTTCTCAGTATCCAGGTACCATTATTGGATCGAAAAATAAATGGTAACGGTGGATCTGGTTCCAAATTGGCTTTTGAGACCTATCGTGCTTCACCAAGACCCCTCGGAAATGCTTTGCCTTATTTGAATGCTGCTTTCCTGGTTAATGTGTCTCATGCAAATGGAGTTATCGTAAATGATATCCGTCTGGTTTTTGGTGCTTATGGGACAAAACATTCAATACGAGCAAGGAAGGTTGAAGATTACCTTTCAGGAAAAAGGCTAAGTGCTAATGTTCTTTATGAAGCAGTAAAATTAGTCAAAGGAGCTGTAATACCTGAATTTGGCACTTCATATGCTGCTTATCGGAGTAGTTTGGCTGTTAGTTTCCTTTTTCAGTTTCTTTCCCCATTTGTCAATTTTGGTTCTGCTATTTGTGGTGGTTTATCTGATGAACTTGTCGGCCATCTGCCAAAGGATTCTTCCACAAACTGTAATGAAATTTCTACTGGTCAATTGGTGAATTCAGCAGTGTTGTCATCTGCAAAGCAGGAGGTGCAATCCGGTAGAGAATACTATCCAGTCGGAGAACCAACGACTAAGTCTGGTTCTGCCATTCAAGCTTCAGGTTTATTTCTCTTTTAGTTTTCTTGGATATTTAGTTTGTCCCAGACATGTCTAGTTTAATAATATGTCAGACAGTTAGAGTTCCAATGTCTCTGGTTCCTTCAGTTCTAGTTATTGAAGTTCTTCAATTGGTTAGTGGTAAGGGCCCTTCGAGGCCCTAGCTCTTTTATTTTTTGGTTTTTGGATTCCTGGTTTAGTTTTCTGCAGCCTAGCTTCGGATCATGGTAATCTTTTTTTAATGGCTAACCTGGTTTTGGAACAGGATCTATGAGAGCTTCAGTTAGAACTTGCATAGTACTTTTTATGTCTTGTTTCATCTACAGCAGTTTCTTTAAAATTGACTTTAAGCAGATCTCCACAATCTGAATGTGTTCAAAGAATGTGTTAGCACGTGCTTCTCTCTTGCACAGTGACTATATTTATAACTCTTAACTTCAATCTTGGAAATCCAGAATTGGATCTAAACTTTAGCATGTATTCCATATTTTTCAAAGGAAATCTCGTTTATGGCTGTTCTCTTGCTCTGTTCTTCTAGATTTTGAATTTCAGGGGTCTGGACATGGCCGAAGTTGTTTACAGATTGGACGTTAAAATTGTAAATCACATCAAAATTTTAGATGTGTACCTTGTGTTATGTTCTTTTCCTCATCTTTATCCATCATGATCATATTTCTTCTCCTTTGTCCTCCTAATCTAAGCTGTTCTCCAACTTCCCTCTTGCCTACTTTTCCTCCTCTCTTCTCTGCTGAAATAAAGCATGAATAGGTCCTCAAGGTTTTTATGTTACCTAGATCTACTCTGTAACTAAGAGACAGGATAGTTTCTCATGTCTTTGAATCTAAGTCAGTTCATTTTTCAGGGGAAGCAGTGTATGTTGATGACATTCCTTCACCTCCAAACTGTCTGCATGGAGCATTTATCTATAGTACAAAACCATTAGCACACGTAAGAGGTGTTGAAATAAAGTCATACACTCAACTTAATGGAGTTGCTGCTGTTATATCATACAAAGATATTCCAGAAGGAGGGGAAAATGTCGGATCTAAGACAATATTTGGTGTTGAACCTTTGTTTGCTGATGATCTAACCAGATGTGCAGGCGAGCCGATTGCATTGGTGGTAAATCCATACTTTCAATATCTTCTCTGTTGATTCAAGGTATTCCTTCCCCATGAATCCATTTATTTGTCACTATATCCTGTTAATGACTCTAAATGGAACAACTTTTTAGGTAGCAGAAACACAAAAGTCTGCCAATATTGCAGCCAACTCAGCTGTCATCAACTATGACACAGAGAATTTGGATCCACCAATTTTAACTGTTGAAGAAGCTGTTAAGAGGTCAAGTTTTTTTGAGGTCCCTCCTTTCCTGTACCCAGAAAAGGTTGGTGATTTCTCAAAAGGAATGGCTGAAGCTGATCACAAAATCCTCTGTTCTGAGGTACTCTAAACAATTTCTCAGACTTCAATTGTTTCGCAATATTCTCCTATAGTGGTAGTGGTCTTCATATTTTCAAGAATATTATTGCAGTATTAGATAGTGGGCAACCCATGCTTATTACCAATTTTATCTGCTGGCTATGATTTCCAGATCAAACTTGGATCACAAAACCATTTTTATATGGAGACACAAACGGCTCTAGCAGTCCCAGATGAAGACAATTGTATGGTGGTTTATAGTTCAATTCAGGTTCCAGAGTATGCTCAGATTGTGATCGCAAAATGTCTTGGTCTTCCACAGCATAATGTTCGTGTAATTACAAGAAGGGTTGGTGGAGGCTTTGGTGGCAAGGCAATAAGAGCAATGCCTGTGAGTATCATTAGTAAGAATGTTTAGTTTTTTCTTAATATGTTTTATGCAAATGTAGATGATTGCTACGGAAAGTGGAAGGCAAATATAACTTGAGGATGAACAAATCTTATGCATGCATAGATGTTAACCTGAATTCACGTCGTTAAGGAAAGAACAAAAGCAGAATACTGCTACTGTCACAGCTAATTCTGTTTAAAGAAATTGAGAAAGACTTTTTTGTTATCAATATTTGAAGTTACATACAGTAATTTTCATTGTCTGCATCTGCAATTAAGCTCTTCCTAGGTAATCAATGGTACGTCTCAAATCTCTCAAATTGCTACTGCAATCTGATACGTACAATATATTTTATATTTGATTAGCAAAGCAAACAAGATACATTTTCCACTATGCTGGATACTTGGGTGGCTGCCATATCTTGACTCCAGTGGACCATGATATTCTTCTTTTCATGTTCCTCGCAGTTTCTTTTTGATTCCTGATGAAGGACATATGGACTTCTGAAGTTAGGGATAAAGAAATGCAAATATGGTGTAATGTCTTTGTTTATTATTATGAAAATATAAAGAAAAGGTCTCTATCCTGATCTAAGAATGAAATCTCATAAATTTGCATCTTTTTTCCTTTTTCCTTTTATTTTTCATTTGGTGGCTGGTAGTCATCAAAACGAGAAATGGTCCAAGATTATTGGATTTGAGGAAAGCCTGACACAGTTTAGTGTTAATAATAGTATCCTGTTTGTTTGCCTGTGTGGATCTAGTGCATAAAAACATGCATCTCCAATTCTGCATTTGCATGCTCAGACTTCAATATTTTCTGATATGTTGTTCTATTTGTTGCCTGAATTATGGCTTCTTCTGTTTCCATATCTCTATCATTGTTGTGCCAAAACTTACCATTGTTCTTCTGTGTATCCTGGTCTTTTGTTCTACTTGTCATCTGACTTATGGTTTCTTCTGTTTCCGTAGCCTATTATTATTGATGCATGAACTTAAAACTGTGTTGTTTAGGTTGCTACAGCATGTGCACTTGCAGCACATAAATTACGCCGCCCAGTGAGGACATATCTCAATCGCAAAACTGACATGATAATAACTGGAGGAAGACATCCCATGAAAATAACCTATAGTGTTGGATTCAAATCAAATGGAAAGGTCACAGCCTTGCACCTTGACATACTAATTGATGCAGGGATAGGGGCGGATATAAGCCCTGTGATGCCATTAAACGTGCTTGGTTCCCTTAAAAAGTATAATTGGGGTGCATTGTCTTTTGACATAAAAGTTTGCAAGACTAACCGTTCTAGCAAAACAGCAATGAGAGGCCCTGGGGAGGTGCAAGGATCTTTTATTGCTGAAACTATAGTAGAAAATGTTGCATCCATACTCTTAATGGAGGTAGATTCTGTTAGGAATATAAATCTTCACACATTTGAAAGCCTTAATGTGTTCTATGGGGGATCAGCAGGTGAAGCGCCAGAGTATACTTTGGGTGAAATATGGGATAAATTGGGTGCATCTTCATGTATGGTCCAGAGAATAAAAACGATAGAGCAATTTAATCAGCGCAACAGGTGGCATAAAAGAGGTATTTCACGGGTTCCAATTGTTCATCAACTTATAGTAAGACCAACCCCAGGCAGAGTTAGCATACTTTGGGATGGATCTATTGTTGTAGAAGTTGGAGGAATTGAGTTGGGACAGGGGCTCTGGACTAAGGTGAAACAGATGACTGCATATGCTCTCAGTTCAATTGGATGTGATGGAACTGAAAACCTTTTGGAAAAAGTACGAGTTATACAGTCAGACAGCTTAAGCTTAGTACAAGGAGGTTTCACTTCTGGAAGCACAACGTCTGAATCAAGCTGTGAAGCTGTCAGATTATGCTGCAACATCTTAGTTGAAAGACTAGGCCCGCTCAAAAGTAAGTTGCAGGAGCAAATGGGTGCAGTTAACTGGAATGCCCTGATACTTCAGGTATCTTCATCTGTATGTGACTTGCTTTTCTTAGCGCCACCATGATGTAACTTTAAATTATAAATTTGACTGAAGCACCCTCGTGTTCCATTAGTCAAATGAGCTTCTCGTCTTCCTCCAATATGTCATTTGGTAGCATTACTTCAGAGACAGAGAGTCTGTCATGGTATATTTGAAACAACCATAAAAACCCAAATTAAGTTCTCTCGATGAAGTTTTTCTTAGAAAAGATTTGGTTTAAAAATTAGGTCAGTATGATGAACCACAAAATATCACAAAGGCAACAATGCGTATTTTGATCATGGATTAATCAATACAAATATTGGATAGAAATCATAGCTATTCAACAAGGATGTATCAACAGGCTCTTGTGTTGTTTACGAGCTTGGTAAACATGTTAAAGATACCCTTTTCATATTACATTGCCACTTTCAAACCTGTCCAGGGTTTTTGGTCACTCTAGCAGGTGCATAAATTGTATGTGTGGTTAAGTGTTGATTTTGTGGTTTCCGTGACTGCAGGCACATTTTGAAGCTGTGAACTTGGCAGTGAATTCTTATTATGTTCCTGATTTGAATTCCATGCAGTATTTGAACTATGGTGCTGCTGTTAGTGAGGTAAATGTGCTCCTATCAACTTCATCTTTGAGACAACAGAAGTTATGTAATCTTCCAGTATGCACCTTTCTTGATCAAGCCAGATACAGCATAAAATAGGTGTTTTCTGGGGTCTTGAAATGATGGTATCAATGAATAAGCTGTTGTTCTTGCAGGTAGAGATAGACATACTGACTGGAGAAACTAAAATTATGCAATCAGATATCATGTATGATTGTGGACAGAGCATGAATCCTGCAGTGGATTTGGGACAGGTTAGATAGTTGCTTTTCTCACTGCTGTATGGAAGTTATCCACGTCTAATTTGTGGTCTATTGTTTAACTTTTATGAGAATATTAATTGTTGCACCTCATATCTAATGTTTGATCTATTGTTTAACTTTTATGAGAATATTTATTGTTGTACCTCATGATCTCAATATACATCTGGATGTATTAAATAAGCTGAGCTCATTCACTAGGGTTATTTACCACAGTTTTCTGGCATTAAATTGAAATTAAAATTAAAAGAAAAAAGGAAGAAGAAAAAAAATTGCAAGTAAAAACTGCACCTATTGATGCAAGCGTTACACAATAGTTCAACCTTTTTCAATTCATCTGTCTTTACAAAGAGTCTGTTGGTTTGATGAGTATTAAGAGACAATGAGAGGATTGACGAGAGATAGGCCAACTATCGAGGAGGAAGAACAGAGAATTTGGAAGTAAAGAATGGAGAAGTCTGGTCTAAGGGAATAAGTAAGCAGAAGTCGATTTCTTTAAAATCCACTCCAAAGTCCGATTTTGGGAAAATTGATTTCTGTTCTTATGGAAAACATATAAAAACAACTATATTATTATTATTTCGATTAAAACCATGATATTTTGGTGAATAGCCCTCAATTACTATGCCTGAAATTTCTTCTTACAGATTGAAGGAGCTTTTGTTCAAGGGATTGGGTTCTTCATGCTCGAAGAGTACCTTACAGATGCAGATGGATTGACCATTTCAGACAGCACATGGACATACAAGATCCCAACAATTGACACCATTCCGAAGCAGCTCAATGTTGAAGTTTGGAACAGTGGACATAACAAAAAACGTGTTCTATCATCTAAAGGTATTTGTTTTAAGTTTCTCTACTGTCTCTTGAGGAACATTACCGTCAATTGAACTTCTACTTCCGTTGTTGGCTTGCTGTTTTCAAGTTGCAGGCACTGATTCAATCTGTTTGAATTATAGAAAATAGAGTTTGGAAAGGAAAACTGAAAGATTACAGAATAAATCTCTAATATTGTAATGAGTTTCTTTTTCCTGAATGAGAAAAAGAGAATTTCCATTAACTGTCTCCATTGCCACAACAATACTTAGGTAACCTGTGTTTTGTTTGAAATTTTCTGGTGATCTTAACTAATGAATAATGAGCTACTTGTTGCCATGCAATCTTTTGGAGGATAAAAGACAACAAAGTGGTAAGAAAAAGAACAGCTTAAGAGACTCAGCTGTGGACGGCTAAATGGATTAGTCACCAGACTTCAGCTATTCCGAGCTAGAGGCTTCTCCTATACAAAATAAAGAAAAAGATAAGATAGTGAAGCAGAGGCCTAGAACATGATCAATTTTGGTAGTTAGAACTTAGAACTCTTTGAAAGCAAACTCTGCTTGGGAAGAAATAATAATGTTTCAGCATTTAAATTGACATGTCAATGGAACCCTCAAGATGTAGTTCCTTACTAATGGTGGCTTCAAGATGCATTGTTCTCTTTTGTTCTAAAAACTACGATGTACTGCTTACTTGGGAAAGAAATATCTATCCTGAATATTATGAGCAACTTTTTAATTCTACTAATCCCCTAGAGAACTGCTTAAGTTAATGTCATTAGGAGCACTTAACAATCCATATATGATTTCTTCGGTTGAAGGGTACTTGTAGAGATATGCCTGACTAAAGAGAGTCTCCTAAACTCTTTGGATAAACGAGGATAGTGAGAGTATGATATACATGTAATTCCTAGTGTGGCAAGCAACTTATCACAAGATAAAGGAAATTGATTGATAAAATCAAGAAGAATTGTATTGAAGAGTAAGACTTACTGATCATAATTAGCAACAGCAGTAGTTCACTATGAATTTGTCCAAAGGGAAGAAAGCTGAAAGGTGGAAAACAGAGAATTTAGCTTAGGTATCTATTACTGCTGCAAACGCACGACACTCTTTCACACCTAGATAGAGCTTGAGCCGACTCATGTGCATGAAGACATTTCTATTTCCATTCAAGGAATGAAATTATATTGACCTTGACATGTGGAATCAAATGGTGCTATATAGCCTCTGGCGAACCACCACTGCTTCTGGCGGTTTCAGTACACTGTGCAACAAGAGCTGCGATTAAAGAAGCCAGAAAGCAACTAAAATCTTGGAGCAGAATTGATGGACCTGATTCAGCATTCCAGTTGGATGTCCCAGCTATCATGCCTGTTGTGAAGAACCTCTGTGGCTTGGACATTGTAGAGAGGTACTTGGAGAGTTTGCTCACCGATTAATAATATGCCATAAGCGGTCAATCTTGCTTTTGTCTGTAAAAAACTGTAAATATTGTAATAATTAGTTAGTGTCTGTAATAATCACAGTTTCAGTTTCCTATGAAAATTTCATAAAATGTTACTCTTCTTGAACAAGGGACGTGTTTTCTTTTATTAGTAGCTCATTGTTAACCAAATAAACCAGTGTGACTTTTGCTTTATTGATTTGATTACCATTTTCTTAATTGGATTAATTTTTTATATACTATAGGATTTAATTGTATGCCAACTAAGTTTAATTCGAATTAGAATATAAGTTTTACACGTGTGACGTTCATCTAAGTTGTATATACACTGTCACTAAAAAAAAATGAGTCCTTTTTAAATGTCTAATTTTCTTTATTCAGTGAGATTCTTAACTGCCTATTTTTCCATGTTTTTGAAGGTTAGATTGTATTGATATTTTGAGAAAGCTGTCCTTTGTAATCGTAGCCTTGTTACAAATAGTCTAAGTCCGATCATGGATTTTGCCAAGATAGATCAATCAGCTGAAGAAGACCTTCATTTCAGCCCTACAATAATTAATCTAATTTAAGGAAAACAATGGATTTTGCATTGTTATGGTTTTTTCTTTCTTGATTTGAAGATCAAAGATTAATTGTTAAAGGACTTGCAAACATCACTAGTTTGTCAATGAATAGTGATGACTGCATCAATCTGGATAAAGGGTTCAAAACCAGAAATCCAAGTTGGATCTGTCAGCATTAATTTTACATCAGCAACCAACCAACCAGAAAAGGTTTTCAATTCTGTTTGATTACAATAATACTAAATCAATAACATCCAATTCCCAATATCAGCACAGAACCAAGTTCCTATGCTAAGTCAAGTTGGCCTAGATTGCATGCAGACAATCTCTCTTTTGTTGTAGTTGGTCTCAGATCCTCCAGCCCTTTATTTCTGCCTGATGCATTTTATTTCAGATTTTGCATTTCTTGCATTTCAGATTCCTATGTATTAGCCTTTCCTTAGGCTTTTGCAGTTGATCCAATACGTCACAACGTTTGGTGGTGCTCTATAGTTTCTGGGCTGTTTTGGTTTAACCAATGCATGCACCTAGAAATGCTACAATAGATCTTTGGTTCTTTCTGTTGTGGATAATGAATTCTTTATTTTTCTCTACATGTAATTAGTGTAAGGAAATGTTATACTAGTAAACTTTTGTTGATCCAAGAATGGTTTCCCCATTTCTAGATTAGCTATTTGTATGTTTAAATTACAGCTAATCAATAAAGATGAGATAAAAGACTAACATGTATTTACAAATAAAAATACAAAAATAAAATAAAATAAAATTTTGCAATTCATACTTCCACCTACTTACTATTCATGTCACTCAATTTTAAAATGGAAGAAGATAATCCAAATTAATTCATTGATAACTTAAAGAAACAACTTTCATACATTTTAAATATAACTTTCATACATTTTAATTCGTTCAAGTCCACATGGGATCATACATTTTAAATATAACTTAAAATATTTTACAATTTCTCATACTTTTTTACTTTTTCATGAATGCATTTTCTTAATCTACCCAAAAAAAAAAAAAAGAATGCAACCTTCATATACTTGCTTGTGAAACTAAATGTCCAAAATATACTCTCTTTTCTCCTTTTTATCCAATGCAAGTTTCTATGTCCTTGTAGAATGAGAGAAGTCCACTCAATTGCAAGTTGATGAATATTCTAATTTCCATAATACATTTATTGTTTTGACAATATACATCTAGCTTCTTTTGATTAAGCTCCTACAAAACTTCTACCCAACAATAAGCCAGGTTTACACCTAATCTTGAAAGCAATGGTTTCCATCTCCTTTCCTGCAATACAATAAACTACACCTAGGCATGCAGACTTTTTTAGTTTTCTTATATGTTTTTCTCCATTTGGTGATGTAAGAACACACAATAAAAACACTATAAAAGAAAGTTGCATATACTATTAATGCATTAAAATTATCATCCATTCCCTGAATTGCGAAATTTCGAGGAAGAAGTTTGCCTTTTTACCCCAAAAAAAAAAATTAGTACCAATCCTACTTCTTATTGTGTGACTTTAAATTACCAAATAGATGAATCTTTCTTATATCCATGTTTTTATCCAAATTTTGAATATTATCAAAGTCTTAAAGTATTTTTTTTCCAAATAAAAAGACAAATTTAAAAGAAAAAAATTGATTCATCTATATATATATATCAGGTACATAGTTACTAGAAGAAAAAAAAAATCTGACAAGTGAATGAGTAAGCGATTAGAGGCCTGGATAAGGACATAACCGAAGATTTAGAAAGGCAATTAAGACCAAATTCCACGTGAGATTTGTTTGGTAAATGTCAAAGATTGTGCATTTACCAAATGAAGAACGATACGTATTACTTTTGGCATACGCATATGACGCTATACATTTCTTATACTTATCTAGAGCAAGCAGGGCAAGTGGGCCCCCTTCCTCAATTATCATTAAAAATTGGATAACTATTATTTATTTCCTTCTAATTACGGACAAAGCATAAGGTTTAGGTTAATCCACTTCTCATTAATTAGGACATTCTCTGGCTTTCAAAATGGACTAATTTAGTGATTTACTTTGTTGCCGGCCAAGAGAAGATCATGGTTGTAAAGCTTTTTGCATCTTAACTTTCAACTTATTCAACTTGGGTAAATAGATAATCAATATTTTTGGCCTATATATATATGTATATATATATATATATTTGATAATCTGGGTTTAGATTTTCAGCTGAAATTGAGTTGTTGAAATTATTCTTGGAGTTTTACATTAATTAAATATAATCTTTCGTGATCAAATATTGACTTTAAGGTTATAAGTTGTCATCTTAGAATTAATTATGAACTACCAATCAAAATAACTTTAAGGATTTGAAATTTCGAGACCGATTTTTAAGAATCGTGCTACAAGCTTAAATTGCAAAATACCACCCCACTAATATGGAGTTAGAATATATCACGCGACTTTACCTAATTGACAAAATTGTAATTCAAATTCTCAATCTTGATAACAGAACATCTTAAAATTACTCCGTTCGATACTATTGGATATCATGTCGTAAAATTTACAAATTTTTAATTCATCATCTTACTGTTTATAACAGGCCAAAAAAGCATATAACTTCTCTCTATTGGAGATCTATATCAAAAATTTCCAATGCTTAGAACTGAAGTGGGTAAAGAAATTCATGAAATGTGAAAAAAAAAAATTCATGAAAAAGAGTTAGCTGACAAATAAATTTCCAACATGGAAACAGAATGACAGCCGCGAATTTGGCTAGAATGAAGCGTAGGTAGGATTTCACATATCAGAATTTGACTGACTTTTGTGTCTTCAGAATAACATTTTAAAACGGCAAGTAAAATTTATACAATCAAGAGATTTGGAAGCCGAGTCAGTCGGCAGTTATCACCCACCCCTATAAAAGGGATCCATCTACTGATCCAACCGTCTCCATCCTTTCATTCTTTGAAAACCAAAGCTCATGCACTCATAGAACTCTCCTTTCATTCCTCAGTTTCTCATTTTGTTATAATTTACAATTCTTGCCTTCTCCATCATTCCTACAGTTAGATTTCCATTATAAGTAAGTCCATGCATTGCACTATTTTTTTAACATTTGTTTTTTTATTTCTTGAATCCTCAAGGCTATTTATCGCCTTTTTGATTTTCTTGATTAGCGATAGACTAAAAAATATTATTATGGTCATGTCACTTATATAGGTACAGATTTAATAGGAATGAGTTTAATCTACGTGATTCATGTCATTTTTATAGATGTTAACTACATTCTCGTGTAACGCAATGGTCGTGCTATAGTATTAGTAATTGAAAATTCGAATCTTGATATATCATTTGAAGAAAGGGCGATTTTAGTACATGAATCAATCCTTACTCATCGCTACGTGTTTAGTTTCCTAAAATGTGTATCGAAGTATATGAAGAGATCATCTTTAAACTTGGGGGATAAGATTTTAAATCAACGAATTAATTTTGTTAAGACTCTATTAAACCTCTCATTCTTTTTTTGGTAACATTTTTAGAAGGAAAAAGTTGCCTATTATTCTGAAGTTGCTTCTTTAGGTTCCAACATGTGTGTGTAATACACAACACAAAAATCACTGATCTTGACATTACAATATTGTCTCAGGATGGATAGATTTACAATACTGTGCACTGTGGGGATGGTATTACACTTGTGGATGGCTGTTACAGAAGCAGAGTACATGAAGTATAAGGATCCAAATCAGCCAGTGAATGTTAGGGTCCGAGACTTGTTGAGTCTAATGACACTCGAAGAAAAGATTGGGCAGATGACCCAAATTGACAGAAAGATTTCAAGCAAAGAGATCATGAAGAAATACTTTATAGGTATGTTCTTTACATTAATATTTTCCGTCCAGTACATAAATTTTTTTTTTTTTTTTAACACGAGCAAGTTTAGGTTGATCACTTGAAGAATTACGAGTTAGAATGCAGATTTGGCATAAATTACGAGTGGATTATGGGCATGTTTATCTGGACAAAAACTTAGATTGTTTTGGCAAGTGTAAAATGTGCATTACAGGGATTAGGCAGATGACTTGCGTATTCGTGCAAGAAAACAGGGAGAGCATTTCGGAAGTTGCTAAGTAAAAGCAACCTAAAGAATTAAAAATTTTCAATTTTTGTATAACAAGATTTTCTTTAGGATTGTCTTGCACTCTTTTGTGTGTATTTTCTTCTTTTTCATGTATATAATAAGATGATAATAATTGTTATTTATCAAATTATGTTTTAGTTGAAGTAATTAAACATATATAAAATTTTCTTAAACGAAGTAGCTTTGTCTTTTTGATGATTTGAGAATTTGAGTGTGACATCTGAAGAAAGGTCTTGCACTTAATAGTTTCAAATACATCTCTCTCACAGATTATGTCACTATGCTTCCCTTGTAAGAAAGGCATAAGTCGTAAGCCTCCTTAGACCAAAAAATACATGTTGAATGAATTTGTTTTCAATTGCATAAATAATTTCCCCTTTTATAAGATCAACTCTTTTCTTTTCTTTTTTTCTGTGTGAAAAACAATTTTTGTTTTTTTTTGCAGAATTAGCTTGATAAAACTAGTACCAGCTTGTCAAACACAATGAAGTATTAATTTACTTAAAATTTGATGACAGGGAAAAAAAATCCTACAAATGGTTTTCGAGGTATAATATCAGTAAGCTCTCAAAAAATGGGTGTAATATCATTGCAGATGGCACATTTAAAAAGCTAAAATATCCTGCATCCTTTGGGAGATTCTGCGAAAAATTTTCAGTTCTATGCAAATTGGCAAGGATTGTGCCCAATGCAAATTAACAAAAGACAAAAAAAAAAAAGGAGCTAGAAGAATTTTGATTAAAGATTTTCCATATACTCTTCTAGTGTATAGCTAGAGGTAGAAAAATGGAGAAAAAAAAACATTTGATTTCAGCTAAAGTCTTTCTGGAAAATTTGTTAAGTAAAATGAAATCTTGTGACACTTGGATGAATGACAATGGCAGGAAGTGTATTGAGTGGTGGAGGGAGTTATCCATCTCCAACTGCTTCTGCGGAGACATGGATCAATATGATTAATGAATTTCAAGAGGGTGCCCTCTCAACCCGTCTTGGGATTCCTATGATTTATGGGATTGATGCAATTCACGGCAACAATAATGTCTACAATGCTACAATTTTTCCTCATAATATTGGCCTTGGAGTTACCAGGTAGTTACTTTAACCTGCTGGTGCTATATTATCTAGTGTAGAATGCTATACAAGATTATGGTACCATGGAAGTTCAAGTGACTATTATTCATCTCTTCTGATCTTTGAAAATTAAGGGTAAAAGGGTTCTTATTGATTTCTTTCTTTTGTTATATTATGTTGGTTTACATGACAATTAAAACCAGGGCCCTTTTTGCTGTGTTTACACTTGAGAATTAGGCTATTTAGCACAAGAAATGTTGTTATATTGAACTGAGAAACTAGACTCTTCGGTGATTGTAATAATTTTTTGTGATATAAGTAGAACATTGAGGCAAGGGTTAGCATAGTCTCTGCTTGCCAAATCATACAAGAAAACAAATGAATTTGTAACAGCATTGCTTGATTTTCATTTTTGGAGTAATTTGCTTTGCTGAATGTACGTATGTCGTAGCTAATGACTGGAATGTTATGAACTATCATCAGGGATCCAGAACTTGTGAAGAGGATAGGAGCCGCAACTGCACTTGAAACTAGAGCTACTGGAATCCCATATACTTTTGCACCTTGTATTGCAGTAAGTAAAGCGTAGGCATGTGATTGATCATTTTCTGTTCGAGTTGGCATAACAATTTACTGATTTGGTGTTCACAGGTTTGCAGGGATCCAAGATGGGGTCGCTGCTATGAAAGCTATAGCGAAGATCATAAAATTGTTCAGGCAATGACTGAGATTATCCCTGGTTTACAGGGGGATGTTCCTGCTAATTTTCCAAAGGGCATTCCCTACATAGCAGGAAGGTATAAACTGTGTACTTATTAGCCTCATTCTTGTTTTGGCCTTTTATCACAAAAGAACCCAACGAACTCTCGTGGATAAAGCAAGGAATTTGTACTTTAACATGTCAGGGAATTCTTGCTTGCTGGTTAATTTGAAAGCATTAACCTAGTGGAGGTTTCATGAAACTGATTTGTGAGGTGGGAAAAGCATTTTTATGAGGGATTCTACATTGTATAAACCTTGATTTCCATTGAATGCAATAAGCTGTTACCATGCTAAAATCAGCTCTTTGTAAGGGCGTTAGATTGGAAATTTTTTTATTGTCAGCATCCTAACAAATTTGTTACTTTTTGACAAAAGAAACAAGGTTGCAGGATGTGCTAAGCACTTTGTGGGAGATGGTGGCACAACCAATGGGATTAATGAGAACAACACAGTGATTGACTGGAATGGGCTGCTCAGCATCCACATGCCTGCATATCTTGACTCCATTAAAAAGGGTGTTGCAACAGTGATGGTATCATACTCAAGCTGGAATGGAGAAAAGATGCATGCTAACAAGAAACTCATAACTGGATATCTCAAGAAACAGCTCCAATTCAAAGTAAACTTTCCTAGCTTGAAAACTATCAAACTCATTTGTCAATTTGGGCTAGTCTGAATTATTAGCTAGTGCTAAGCTTAATGCTCTGTATGTTGCCATGTTTCAGGGTTTTGTCATATCAGATTCGCAGGGTATTGACAGGATTACCTCTCCTCCTCATGCTAATTATACTTACTCTGTTGAAGCTGGAATTCTCGCTGGAATAGACATGGTAAGTGAAAGAACCAGCATAACATAGTTAATATCATTTTGTTACATCCAAAAGATGTTGCCAGGGAATTTATTGATTTCTACATAAAATGTATGTACTGATACTCTTTCCTTGATTATTGCAGATAATGGTCCCAGAGAAATTTACTGAGTTTATAGATGACCTGACTTCACTTGTGAAAAAGAATGTGATCCCTATGAGCAGAATTGATGATGCTGTAAGGAGAATATTGAGGGTGAAGTTTGTCTTAGGTCTCTTTGAGAACCCAATGGCTGATTATAGCTTGGTCCATGAATTGGGAAGCCAGGTTCAAATACTTTTATTTGAAATTACACTCTCTTGTATCTATGCTTTTTACTTTGGAGCGAATTTCTTTGTCTGCTCAATCAATTCTGTTGCACAGGAGCATAGAGAATTGGCCAGGGAAGCTGTGAGGAAATCTCTTGTGCTTTTGAAAAACGGTAAGAATATTGATGAGCCACTGCTTCCTCTTCCAAAAAGAGCATCAAAGATACTTGTTGCAGGAAGCCATGCTCACAACATTGGTAATCAATGCGGAGGGTGGACTATTGAGTGGCGAGGACTAGCCGGAAACATCACAGTTGGTATGTTTCACAAGTTCTTCAAATAGAGCATTTTAAGCAGATATAGCTAGCAGTTTCATTATAGGCTACTAAACTGAATTTCTTGAGTAAAGAAGGGATGATGGATTTTAGAAATGTTCTAAAGCTTCTCAGAACTTTTTGTTTGAGTAATACTGTATAAAAATGGTAAGAAAATCCAGTTATAAATTTCAGAGAAATTTAGTCTGCATAGGGCATACTTATTTTTGTACCTCAATTTCAGGCCACTGTAATCGGATTCAATCACTTGGATGAAGTGAGCATATTCATGGACTATTGCATAATAAGCTCACAGTGGAAAATTGGGTTTTTCACAGGTACCACTATCTTAACAGCTGTGAAGAACACTGTTGATCCACTAACTGAAGTTGTGTACAGAGAAAATCCTGAAACAGAACTTCTGAAATCCAACAAATTCTCATATGCCATTGTGGTTGTCGGTGAACCACCTTACAGCGAAACCTTTGGTGATAACATGAATTTGACCATCCCAGAATCTGGCATTAGGACAATCACTAATGTCTGTGAAGCGATAAAATGTGTGGTGGTAATCATATCAGGTCGCCCTGTGGTGATCGAGCCATATCTTGCTAAAATCGAGGCATTAGTGGCTGCTTGGCTGCCAGGAACTGAAGGCCAGGGTGTTGCAGATGTTCTATTTGGTGGCTATGGTTTTACAGGCAAGCTTGCAAGAACTTGGTTCAAGACAGTTGATCAGCTTCCAATGAATGTTGGTGATCCACATTATGATCCTTTGTTTCCATTTGGATATGGCCTCACAACTTCACCTACAGAACTCAGAGCATCTCAGTAAATATTACAGGATTCAACCTTATTCTTCTAGTCGTTATAGCTGGTACACAATTTATAGCTGTATATATACTGAAATAGAGCTATAGCAGATTGTATTAGAATTGTCAATGACAGTTGCTTGTGGATTTGAAACTATTTATTCTACACATAAATAATTACAAGGTTATATTTATGACATGGGTGAAGATTTTGTTGGGAAATTTTGAACATTTTCTACAGGAAGTGTCCTTCTGGTGTCTGCGTTTATATACTTTCAGTTGCTGTTACATGTCCCAAGAAAAGAACAAGAAAAAAAAAATATATAGTATGATAGATGGCCAAAGAAGTAGTTTTGATTATGGCTGAAAGAAAGCCAAGCTTGATATTCGAATTCAGCTTGACTCGATTAGAGCTCATTTGAGCTTGTTCACCTATTAATCAAAACAAATATTAACATTTTGTATTGGGTAAAATTTCAATATTGGCTCGAACTTGACTCGATTAATATAATGTATGAAATAAACATGTATATATTCAAATCATTTGAACTCAACTTGAGTTAGGCACGATAAAAAGGTTGTTTTGGTTTAACTCAATCAATAAACAAGCAAAAACTTGAACACAATTACAAGTTCGTTATAATAAACAAACATGTTTATACCTACTTTTGATTGATTTAAAGTTTGGATAATGAAATTTCCATGTATTTTGGAAACTCTGATGTGACTTGGACTTTATCTTATTAGGCTTCCACTAGTGTTCATTCTTTTTTGTGGGCTCATTTAAATTCACCAATAACATGAACCTAGAAAATGTCTAATTAATAAGTTTTAGGGTTCACAAAATTAAACTCCATTTTGGCCTTCTATTTTCAATTACGGTATTGGAATCCACTTTCTTGCGGCAAGCATAATCAATTAGCAATTGTTGACAGCCCTACTTTTAGCAAAAGCGCACTGTGTCATTTTCGCAACATCAAAAATTATAATTATCAGTATAGGAAAATTCTCTGTTTCTTTTCAATAAACATTTATATACTTATATTTGCAACATTACAGTAGCTGCCATATCTTAGCTTCAAATACTTAATCAATTAATTTGAAGAAAATTTGCTTCAAAATGTGGATATTTTGTCACAAGATGATTTTTTTTTTTAGAAAAGAATGTCATAAGGTCAAGACAACAGCCCCTTTTGTTTCAAATATTTTTCCCTAGCAACGGAGGGGTGGAATTTAAAAAGCGGGAAAGAGAGAAGAGGCTAGAGAATTAGAACTCAAGATCTCTAATTCCTGGAGTCTCAACCTTAATAGTCAATTTCTTATGATTTTTACATGAATTTATGGTGGTTTAAAACTTATGGCATCATGCCATTTTTTTTCTTCTCTTTTTAGGAGATTTGATAAACAATTAAGTAGCAATTTTAATTCACATCATCTTCTAGACTTAATTAGGCTTGTCAACATTGTTGAAATGTTAACTAGGGTAATGAGTATGCAAAAGATAGCACAAATATATATATATATATATATATATCTAAGACAAATCCATTAACAGATACAGGAAGAAGAAAAAGACATGTATTTGCTTGAAAAAAAAAAACAAGTGTTAGGTAAACGAATGAGTAAGCAATTAGAGATTTGGATAAGGTCCATAAGTGCTGTATTTGGACTAATAAGACTCCAGACTTTGCTTAGGCTGTAATTGTAAGAAAAAAGGTCGCGTATTTGACTAGTCATCAAATGTTACGTAGTGCATTTGCTGTAAGTAAGATAAATTAATTACATGTTTAGTATTAATTAAAAGCAAGCAAGCAAGATCAAATTCTGATTATCTACGTATTTAATCAGCATTTTTCCTTCAAGGACTTCAATTAGCATTAAAGTTGACTAGTTCACGAACTTTACTTGGCACCTTCAAATTGTTATGTGTGGTGTGACACTTGCACATTGCACTTATATATTTTTTTTTATTTACTTGAACATTTATGTTTTTTATGTGTTTGAACTTTTGCCTTTAATTACTTTTTTATTTTCATTTTTCGTAAATGAGAGGTTTTGAATTCAAAATCTTCTACTTATAATCTTTTCCACCGTACCACCCAACCCAACCTTCTTTGCCTTTAATCACTTTGATCTCAGTTGAGATTTAATTCTTAACCTAAAACTTTACTCTTAAAAATTAATGGAGCAACAACCTAACAATATTAAGATTAACATGATCCTAAAGTGCTCAAGATTCATGTAGAAGTTAGCTAATTAAGGAAAGACAATATGGTCAAAATAGTTAAAAGCCCAAAACTTTTAAATGTTAAAAGGCAAAGTAATTAAAAAAAAAAACCCAAACCCTATTCCGCCCATCACCCACCACAACCCATTACCCCCACACACCACCACTACCAACCTACTACTGCCACCACCGTCCCCCTCTCCCCTCCTCTCTCCTTTCTCTTTCCCTTCCCCCTTCTCCCCCCTCCTTCCTCCTCCTCCTCTTCCTTGATTGTAGAGATGGGAAGAGGGTTACAAGGGAGGGGAAAGGAAAAGAGAGGAAGAGGAAGGAGAAAAAAGGAAGGGAAAGAGGAGGGGGAAGGGGAGGAGAAGGAGGGGCGATGGTTACAATAGTGGGTGGAGGTGGTGCTGGATGGTGATAGGTGATTGTGGTAGGAAATTTTTAAAAATATCTCAATAAAATTTTAAATTTTAAAAACATCCCAATAAACAACTATCGTGACTAGTTTTTTACATACAATACTATAGTGTAATTTTTTAAAAAATATCCCCAAAAATACCTAAGTCATATGGAGCCTACATTAAATTTGCCAAACCTTACGGTTGAAAAGAGCATAATTGTTTTAAAAATTGTGGAGAGCTTAGCAATCACATCAAATTCTCCCTTCGCCTTAGGAAACCAAATCTCAAGTGGCCAGCAAATTGGTTACAACAACTCAAGATAGGATTTACATGTAAGAATATTTGTTTAAAACTTCACTGACTTTCCAAGTCATTACACAACATTGTAAGGCGGCAAGTAAAGTAACAAAAACAGTAGAAATTAGACGCCAATTAAGTCAGCCATTAGTTATCATTGACCCTATAAAAGTAGCTCCATTATGTGTTTTCTCCCTAACTGAACACTACAATCTCTTGCAGCAAATTAAGCTAGAGCCAAAGATAGTGTAATGCCTTCAATTTTCCCTCTTCCAAGGCAGTAGTCCTGATATTGCCTAAGCCTAACTCCGACAAAATAGACTCAGTAAGTTCATGCATTACCTTGTTTGTCGTGTATATATATATATATATATACACACACAAGAATGAAGTCTAAATATATATATATATATATACACACACACAAGAATGAAGTCTAAATATCATAATGGTGGCTTGCATGGAAAGATAATACTACTAGTTTTACTATATAATTTTCAAGTTGCTTCTCTTTTGGTTCAAATATGGCATATAGATTAATTAGGTATATGAATTCACTGATCTTAAGCTTCAATTGTTGAATTAGATTTTGAGATGGAGAGATTTGCAATCAGCATTTTGGGAATAGTGCTTTTCATGTAATTCTGCTGGGCAGCTGTTACAGAAGCAGAATATATGAAGCATAAAGACCAAAAACAGCCCTTGAATGTTAGGATAAAAGACTTGCTGAGCCGAATGACACTTGAAGAAAAGATTGGGCAGATGTCCCAAGTTGAGAAAAAGATTGCAAGCAAAGAAATTGTGAAGAAGTACTTTATAGGTACGTTTTGGTTTCTACACTATTATGAGTATGTGAAATTTTTAGTATCATGACTTGATGACTTGCATTTTCTGCGGGATAATAAAGGTACTTGATAACTGATTTTTTTTCTTGAAAATGATAATATCATCAAGGAGCAAATGTTGGAAAATAAAATGAAAATGTATTTGAAGATGATCTTAGGTTGCTTCATGTATACAGTGCACTTGTATACATATTATCTTTTCATGAGATGCTAATTCTATACATGGATTTATTTTTTTACCTTTTTTTATTGGCAATATCAATACTTGTTTGCTATGTAAGACTAGTTTCGTTCTCAATTGTATACTCTTTTCTTCTAGCACTAAGTTGAATTGGTTTTTAAAATGTGAAATGAAAATATATGTCCGTATGTATATATGTATGTGTTTATGTATATGTACACACAAAAACAAACACGCATATTATGTATATATATATATATATATACATATATATACATACACGCACACTTTAATAGAGTTAAGAAAATAATTTTAAAAAAAAAACTAATTGGCCCACTTTACAACTTAAGGGCGGTGAAGAAATATGGGCTGCGGCCTGCTGGCAGCCGCAAATATGTGGGCTAGATCCATGAGGCGGCCCGGGAGGATGTAGAGGCTGCAATTTCAACCTGCACTATTTCTATTGCTTTACTCATGATTAGATTTGTGTAGTACCATGAGCTAGTAATAAAGAACCAAAAAAGAATTAAATGAATACAAATTTTTCGAATTTTCAGTTAATATATTTAATTTATACTCAATTTATTATTTGAACAATATATACTCACACTTATTATCTCTTTGCATTTGGACAAATTTTCTGATCCTAAAAGTAATAAATTTCTAGTAAAATAGAAAAAGCAAAGCAAGCAACTATGGAAAGACAGAATAGGTATAAATACTCAAAATCATCACATAACATCACTAATGGGAAATTGGCTATAGTTAGCAGTTAAAATGGTTTCATGTTGATTTGGTTTAGAATCTCATACACGTTTCTTCTCTGTTTAAAACCATTTAATCCATTTAAAATACACTAAACATTTTCAAAAAAATAGAAGGAAAAAAATCAAAATGTCCTAAAACCCTTTTTCTTTTGTTCTAATTCAATATGCTTTTATTTTATTTCCTACTTGGAAACCTCCCAAAAAAAAGCAAACAAAAACAAATAAAAAATATTTGAAGTAATGAATTGTTGTGACACTAATTTGAGGACTTGAATTGGCAGGAGGGGTATTGAGTGCTGCCGGGACTGCCAGTTCTCCAGCTCCTAGAGCTTCAGCTGAAGCATGGATCAAAATGGTTAATGAGTTTCAAGAGGGTGCACTTTCAACTCTTCTTGGGATTCCTATGATTTATGGTATTGATGCCATCCATGGCCACAACAGTGTCCATAATGCTACCATTTTCCCTCACAACATTGGTCTTGGTGTTACCAGGTGATTTTGTGCTCCATCACTTTGATGTACTACTTAAAATGCCTTACAAGATTATGTTTCCAAGAAACATTACAAGCTATAGCAGATCTTTTTGTTCTTGGCATTTAAACCTCCTTATTTATATACCTTTTAAGGAATTGCCATCTTTAGTTTGCATGAATTTTTGGAATATTATGTAAGTATTAGATATTTTTTAAAAAAATTAATGGCATTCTTTTATTCAGTGCAAGTGAGTTATGCAGAGTGTGGGATGTTTTTGGAAGTGAATTTGGGAGTACATTTTGTAGAAGGTTGCTTGAATTCTTTGGGATGATACGAGTAACTTCACGCAAGGGTGAGCGCAGGTGGTTAAGAAAATACCTACTTGTAGCAAGTCTAGCAAATCAGCTGGAGTTATATTTGTCTTTGAACTTGATTTACTGCATTGATGTTGTTATAATTTACTGAAAATGTTCATATCAACTATCATTTGGGATCCAGAACTTGTGAAGAAGATGGGAGTAGCAACTGCATTTGAAGTGAGAGCTACAGGGATCCAATACGATTTTGCACCGTGTTGCAGTAAGTTCGCCATTGGGCATGTGCCTGATCCTTCATTGTTGCAATTTAACTACATTTGTTGACTAATTATGTCTTCTTAGGTTTGTAGGGATCCAAGATGGGGTCGCTGCTATGAAAGCTACAGTGAAGATCACAAGATTGTTGAAGCAATGACTGAATTTATCCCTGGCTTACAAGGTGACGTTCCAGATGATTATCCTAAAAATTTTCCATATGTGGGAGGAAGGTATTGTCTAATGACCTTCACTCTCCTGGTTATGTTTCTTTGATGATGAGTAATACGCCTCTAGATGGCCTTACTGAAAAATTTTGCATAAATGGATTACAATCGAGTAGTGGGAGCCAAATATTTATGAGTTATAGTTCTTGTAGTTAAGCAGGAGTGTAGCAAAGATCGATCTTTGTCTGGATTAAGCATAACGAACCACAAAAATCAACTGTACTTAGAGCTTTTGAAGATTTCCATCTGATACTTGTACAGAAATTGCAAATCTCTTCAGTCTGCTCTTGTGGTTCTTCTGATATAGTATTCTCTGTCTCCTTGGGATTCAATACTTGCTAGGTATCTAAAAGATATCCTAATACATCATTAATTTTCAATCAAGGAACAAGGTTGCAGGATGTGCTAAGCACTTTGTGGGAGATGGTGGGACGATGAATGGAATTAACGAGAACAACACTATAATTGACTGGAATGGGATGCTCAGCATCCACATGCCTGCGTATCTTGACTCTATCAGAAAGGGTGTTGCTTCTGTGATGATATCCCACTCTAGCTGGAATGGAGAAAAGATGCATACGAACCATGAACTCATCACTAGATACCTCAAGAAACAGCTAAATTTTAAAGTAAAGTTCCCAAATTGGATTTTTTTGGACTCATTAGTCAATTTGGTATATTTGAATCATAAGTGACAACCGTACATATTTCCATGCATGTTGCTGCATTTAAGGGCATTGTCATGTCAGATTTGGGGGGTCTCGACAACATTGCCTCTCCTCCTCGTGTCAATTATACTTATTCAGTCCAAGCTGGAATTCTTGCTGGAATAGACATGGTAAGCAAAAAGAACCAGCATCATATAGTGACTTTAATTGCTTTTGAAGTGATGAAGTGTTTGTTTTAGAGGCTTAATTCAGGATATAGTTTTCAAGTTCAAAGTGCATTGGAAAAATCATAGTGCAGGTTGCTGCTTCGAGTCATTTTTTTTGGGGAGAAAACTACCAAGTTTATTGTTAATCTTTGTCTTATTGCAGGTCCTGCTCCCACAAAAATTTAACTAGTGTATTGATGTTCCGACTTTACTCGTAAAGAAAAATGTGATCCATATGAGCAGAATTGATGACGCAGTGAGAAGAATTTTGAGGGTCAAGTTCATCATGGGCCTCTTTGAGAATCCAATGGCTGACTACAGCATGGTTCATGAACTGGGAAGCCAGGTTCAACATGAAGTCTCCTTTCTGATTTTACTTTCTCATATATGTATTGTTTCTAACTTTGGAGAACTAATCAATCAATACAGGAGCATAGAGAATTGGCCAGGGAAGCTGTGAGGAATCTCTCGTGCTTCTGAAAAATGGCAAAAATATTGATGAGCCACTTCTTCCTCTGCCAAAAAGAGCATCAAAGATACTTGTTGCAGGAAGCCATGCTCACAATATTGGTAAACAATGTGGAGGGTTTACAATTGAATGGCGAGGTCTTCCTGGAAATATTACAATTGGAATATCTTGCAACTTGTTCCAGTTACAGCCATGGTTCAAAGTCGCGGTCGCGGTCACGGTCGCGGCCCGGAACGTTCCACATCGGTTTAGGCATATTGGTCGCGGTCTCGGTGAGACACAAATTTTAAAGTATTTAATATTCTAAAAATTGTTAATAATATAAAAATAGTATGCTAAACAAAAATAATAAAAAATAGCAAAAGAAATGGCCGAGTCAATCCGTCACGGTGTAACTCGACTGATTTCTCGTCTTGACTCGAGATAACTCGAAGTGACTCGGTGTGACTCGGCTGAGTTAATCTGTCGCGGTGACGTCTCGACCGATTTCTCGGCGAGTCAAGTATCTAGGTATCGTTTCGTCACGGTATCGTATCGGTAGGGGCCGAGACGGTGACGACTCGGCCGAGTCGTCTCAGTCTCGGCCGAGACTTCGAACTTACAGCCTTTTGTGGTAAATATACCTATTGAATTTGATTCCAGGATGCATCTGAACTTGGTTTCTCTAATGGAAAATTAGCAGCACTACTTAATAGTTGTTGTTCAATGGTTCTAGCCTCAAATTCCAAGCTATTAATCAGAATTCAGCATATTATAGTGGTAGAATCAGAGAAGAGAGAATATGTGGTCATGTACTTTTTGATACTAAACTACCAGTGATTCATGTGGCTTGACAGGTACCACAATCCTAACAGCTGTCGAGAATACTGTAGATCCACACAGCCACGGATTTAAGGGGGGGCTGGTGGGGGCTTAAGCCCCCCCCAAGCCGCCGGAAAACCCCCTATATATAGGGGATTCCGGCGGCCAGCCCAGCCCCCCCACGGTGAAAGGAGATAATGATAATGCCGGACAAACATAATGACTTGGACATGTCTCTGTATGAATCAATTCCTTTGCTCTATTGGTCGTTAGTTTCTTTCTACTTTTGATGTCAAGTGCATAACTAGCGGTAGATTAGGAATGCAGGGCCGGATAGATTTTTCTCCCCTCATTTCAACGGAGCAGGTTATCAATATAAAAATTGAACAAAAATACAATGATCTATATATTGTTTTATACATATATATACATTCATACATAAACACATTATTATTTAATTATTTTTTAGTTTACTTCAATTTTTTTACATTGTTTAAACATAATGATTGTAAGTTTAGATTTCCTATTAAAAGTAGAGAAATGAATTAAAAAAAGATCAAAGTGATTTTTAACCTTGATTTTACATTGAATATTCAGTTAAGAATTTTAAAAAATAATTTATAATGTTGTTATTAATGTTTTATATACATAAAAAGTATAATTGCACAATAGTGAGGGCACCCGTAGATGTATAGGCAGGGTATATGGATAGAAAAAGCGGGGAACTGGGCCAGGGAGATTTTAGAACATCGGATCGAAGAGGGATCCCACACCCCCATTGCCATCAAATGGCAGAATTTTCCCAATTCGATGCTATTATAAATAAAAAGAATTTTAAAAGCACGGGACGGGAGAGGCATCTCCTGCCCTATTGCCATCCCTACGACAGAATTTTTTCAACTGCTTCTGTTGAAAGAGTATTTTCTGCAATGAATATTGTCAAGACTGATTTGCGCAACAAAATGGGAGACGAGTGGATGAATGACTGTCTGGTTGTATACATCGAGAAGGATATTTTTGCAACAATTGAAAATGAGCAAATATTGCAGCGTTTTCAACGGATGAAGACTCGCAGAATGCAATTGCCTCATCTTCGTTATTCGAGTGCAACAACTACCAATACTTCAAGTGTTAATCAATAACAAATTTTTGGGTATGTATAATTATATGTTTTTATTATTTTTATAATTATTGATTCTAAATTTTACTTATTAAATATATTTATTTCGTCACAAAAAAAATTTTTTAATACACTTCAGCCCCCCCAAAAATAAATTTCTGGCTCCGTCCCTGGATCCACATACTGAAGTTGTACACAGTGAATATCCCGAAACACAGTTTCTGAAGTCCAACAAATTCTCATATGCCATAGTTGTTGTTGGTGAACCGCCATATTGCGAATCATTTGGAGATGACAAGAAGTTGACGCTATCAGAATCTGGCATCAAGACCATCACTAATGTCTGTGAAGCTGTACAATGTGTAGCCATAATCGTATCAGTCCGCCCCTTGGTCATCGACCATATCTTCCTAAAATTGATGCACTGGTGGCTGCTTGGCTTCCGAGAACTGAAGGCCAAGGTGTTGCTGATGTTCTACTTGGCGACTATGGTTTTACTGGCAAGCTTGCAAGAACTTGGTTCAAGACAGTTGATCAGCTTCCCATGAATGTTGGTGATGAACATTATGATCCTCTATTTCCATTTGGATATGGCCTCACAACTTTATCAACAGAACTAAGGTCATCTGAGTTAATGTTACAGTATTCAACCTCATTCTTATGGACTGTACCTTCAATTTCAAGTCTTGTCTACCCTGGATTAGTCATAGGCTGCATCTTTTTCCTAGATTACAACGTTTCAGGGAGAATGTACAAAATTGCCAGTGAGCATATATAGAAAAGATGTGTAAGGTGATGTTTTAGGAATGATTGAAGAATATTATTGAGTACTGAGAAACTTTGGAAATCTTTTTACACTAGGGAGCTTTTATGAGTATCCAACCAAATTGGCAATTGTAATATGACTATAGGTTCATCATGCTCTATTATACATGTTTTGTAGAGTGTTTTTAAATTTTACCACAATCTTGGGAATTTTTTTGAGATTTCTGGGCATGTAATGTCTTGAGTATTAATAAAATTCTTACTCACCCAAATTTAGAAATAAGAGGAAATGAGTCTTAAAGTATAGGATTTGCATCAACCTAAAGTGACATAAGATGAAAAAAATAAAGAAAGAAAATGAATTGATGTCCAACGAAATTCAAATATAGCTATCATGGCTGAAAATAATGGCAGAAAAATGTTCCATTCCAAAATCAAATGGCAACAACGAGTCAACATAAAAGCTTCACCATAAGCCATTAGAATTTGATGAGGGCAAGAACAAAAGAAAGAAAATTGGGATAGTGGTCTTATTGCCAAGACTCTTTCAAATTGCTATGATTGCTCAGACTTTCCACTCTGGTTGTGTGGACAAAGAAAGTATGCATTCCTTGTCCACTTTTTTATCAACATTTTGCCCTGCAACACAAGGACTAGGAAAGTGGAATCCTACAAAATGTGTGCCTCCCTATGCCCATATGAGTCTGTCCCCTGTGGCTTTTCCCTTTTATTTTTCTCGAAACGGTAACTTGATTCTATTGATTTCAAAAGTTATACAATTGCGAGCTAATTTTGTTGTTTACATGATTTTTATATTTACTTACTGAACAAAAGAAACACATTTGAAACAACAAAAAATTGCCCCTTGCAAGTAATAGGAAATATTTTGCTATTAACTAATTGTCTAAATTTTTAGGGATAATTTCAGATACCTCCCTCAAGGTTTCTAACAATCACACTTAAATATCCCTAAATTAAAAATTACACTCACCTCCCCTTTGTGATGGATGCGACAATATGTCAGCATCAAAAGCCTCCTAATGACCAACTTGCCCTCAAAATGTTGTGGCTAATATTATTGCAAAAATGTGAGAAAAAATTGCCTACAACAATAATATTTTTTTATTTGCTTCTTGGCACGAGCATCTGCAAAAGAAAATTTGATTTTGTCATTCCTCAAATGCCATAGAGAGGAAGAATGCCAAGAGTTGAAAATAGCATTCATTTTTTACATTTTATCCAACTTATATGCTGCCAATATATAACTGTTGCAACTTGTCCAGCTCTTCTTGCTTCTAATGATCAAAAGTGCAAAATTGTACATGTACTCTTTGTTGTACTGAACGGATCCCTATTGGTTTCATATCTTTTTTCTCTTTTTTAATTAATTTTTATAAACAAAAGTGGCAAATGTTTGGTTCAGAATATAAAGAGGGCAAAGTTGGCAAAAATTTGTACGTCAGTACCTTTTCCCACTTTTTTTTAGTGACGGTGGCTGCAATATTTATCAAATATGTCCATCAAAGGGAGGTGATTGTAATTTTTAATTTTAGAGGGTATTTAAGTGCAATTGTCCGAAACACCTAGGGAGGTATCTAAAATTATCCCAAATTTTTAATAGAAACAAAGCCAAGCTGTGTGTGTGTGTGTGTGAGAGAGAGAGAGAGAGAGAGTTTTCAAGCTAAGTTTTTTTTTCCTCCTTTTTTCACTTGGATGTAAGGATAAAAAAATTTAATAAATTTTCAAGGAACTATGTTTGATATGAGTAGTATTCAACCCGAAGGTCTCGATCATCCAAGCTCAAATTTAAATTTCTTTCACTAAATAGAAATTTTTGAGCAAATCATAGTGGTAAAAGAATTGCAAGAAAGGTAATTACCATTCACTAAATTTTGTTGTGTGTTTGGATAATAAAACACAAGTTGTGTGACTTCAGCAAAATTTCATTTACGTTCACAATATAAAGAACCATCTCTTTGGTCTCTGATGACGTGCTAACAAAAAATGTTGAACAAATCTTCCTTTACTTTTCCTAATTCATTGAACCATCCTTTTCAAAGGCTTATCTACTCTACTCTTTTCCATAGCTCGTTTGTCTTGTTCTTGAAGCTGATAGGATTTTATTGATTCAGGTCAGCATCAGTTACTGGAAACATGAACGGTTCCGTAATTAGAATTACAACACAATTTCCAAAATGTCAAGCCAGTTGTGGATGTTCTATTTCTAGAACACTTGAACCTCTAAATTTTGAAACGTGTTTGTTTCGATAGGAGATTATTTGAAAAAAATTATTTAAAATAATATTGTAGCATTTTTTATGATGTAATGTATATGAAACAAAATGTGATTCGAAATTATGTTTATAATACAAGCAGAATAATATTTAAATTTTCGGTCCAAATTATGGTATCCTCTTCCAAGAGGCATTTTATGTCACAATTTCCTTGACCAACTAGATGCCTTTATTTATTTTATTTGTTTTTGGTTTTTTTTTTTTGTGTGTTTATGACGAAAGTGAAATGATATGCATTTTTATTTAAGTTTTTAAATTCAGAGGATCATATGAGAGATATATTCAATATTTTATTTTACAGTTCCTAACAAAACATGAAACATTACATTAACAAACACACATGTATTCAATATTTTATTCCTATTAATTCTTAAGTGTCGAAAAAGGTTTTTTGGCACTACAAATATTACTGAAAAATCAAAAAATGAGTGTTCAAAAGTGCAAATTTCGTATCTTTTAAGGATAAAATTAATTTTTCCAGATGATGAGTAGCTCATATGACTGAGTGCCAATTGTTCTCAGCATCGAATTGCCATTGTAGTTATCCAATATCTATATACAATATAGGTCTTCAAATAGGGTTACATAGTTTGCAATGCATAATAAAAATTTGTACATCATCTCACGTGTATCTAATATTTTCAGTTCACATAATAATCTATTACTTGAACTTGAGTCACATAATCAAAATAATATGTCGAGTGTTGATAGTATATCAAGTTAGCATATTCAACCAGGGGATGGATGGATTGGATGATATAAGGAAGGGAGTGTAAGTAAGAGATTTCGGATTCGAGACCTTCACCTATACAAAAAAAAAATGAAGTTAGTATATTCAATCAAACAATTATGTAGCTAGACTAGACTTAAGTATATTATTTTGGGAGAATTAAAAAGAAAAAGGGATAATTTTAGAAACCTCCTTTGAGATTTTTAATAATTTTAAGGAGTTTTTCTTAAATTTTAAAAATTACACTCACCTTCCTGACTTTCACTGTTTATACTTCAAAATAGGCCCAGAAGGCTACACTTTCCTTGCAATGACCTAAACTACCCTTTTCGCACAAAAAAAATTTTAAAAAGAATTTTGCTGCCAAGGCTTAAGCAACCATTTCTACCAAAAAAAAAAAAAAGGAAAAAAAAGGTTTTTGATTGCTTCTTAGTTCTTCCATGGCTATCACCAAAGCCAAGCAAACATCCCAATCCCTTTTCCGAATAGAAATCAATTGCTAAATAGTAAGCAAAACTACTTTGCACCACATTTTTTTTGTCAAATCTTTTTGCACTCCTTTTTTTATTTCCTTTTAAGTTCTTCCAAATAAGACCGCCATCAACTCCAACAATTCCGGCACCCAAAACGCTTCTACAGCCCCCTAATCTCTCTCTTTACCTAGTCTTAACACTTCTACCACAAGTGAACGCACCTCCCATACTTGACAAAACTCAACATTGGATTTTGACAAAACCATTTAAACATAATAAAACTCAACCTCAATTTTTACCCAAAAAAACACTCCATCAACAACCCACTTGACACCTCAAATTGCCTTTCCTCTTCCTCTATTTACAACCGCTTTTTTGTTTTAATGATCAATTTCCTGAGCCCAATATTTATCTCTCAAGTGATTTTATAAATGAACAAACACTTTACAATTTCAAGTAAAGACTTGAGGGAACTATACAGTCAGTGCTAACTATCACTGAGGAATCCAAAATTCCTGATCAACAAAAAAGTCTAATGCATGAGCGCTAATTCTATGACTAATATGGTTAATACCCCTGTTAACTAAGCAAAAGGAGCACATGCGAAACAGGTACTTGAGGCTATGTATATCCTCCAGCAGTGTATACCCAATATTTATCTCTCAAACTTTTGGTCTTTGACATGACCAATTTTTGTCATAATCAATAAAATCAAAACGTAAAATATATGCAAAAAAAATCAAACCTATTGCACCAAAAAAAAAGATAAAAGGATGACCTGAAATCACGTTTTCGAAAAGGATGAATGTAAGGGGAAGACAAAAATAAGAGGGGAAGGGAAGAGGATAAACACCAAAGGGCAAGAGTTGATGGATGAAATTTAGTCCCAAAGTGAAGAAGGAAAATTGGGCGGAGGAGAGGAGAAAAGTGGCGTAGGGAAATTGTGTAAAAGGAGATAGCAGGGTAAAAGAAAAGAAGCGAAAGAGAGAGATCGAATTTTGTTTTCAATTTTTGTATTTCCAATTTTCTTTTTCTTGACAAATATCTTTAATTATTCTCTAAGGGGTAATAGGGTACTTTTGCGCCAATACGGATGTATGTGTGGTTTTAGAATATTGAGGGGAGCTTTCTAAAACTGTTAAAATGTTAGGGGAGGTATCTGAAATTATTCAAAGAAAAATGAAGAATGAGAAGAAACGTCAAGGGATTAGGGAACAAACATGCAACGTTCCCTGTATAGGGGTACAATTTTGAATTTGAACCGAGTGATTTCTACTGCCGAAAAAGCGTCATTAAACTAATCATTTCCCCAAAATAACCGTTGCAATTTGTACCATATCAGCTGGCTGGTCCGGATTCCAATCATGTCCCAACAGCATCCTTCGCCCACCTTCTTTTTCTTTTTCCATTTTTATTCGTCCGTTCCTCAGAAATGTCCCTCATGGAAAAGCTAAGTAGCTCAAATTCCCATCAAGATTGTCCTATATATAGCTTACCAGGGACACCCAAAAGCACACAGAACACACACTGCTCAAAAATAGCTCACATTCTTTGAAGTTCCCTATTCCATACTGAGTAAGTTGGTCTACTCCCATTATCTATTCTGGTTCACCTTAACTTCTTGAATCTTGGGTTTTTAGCCTTTTTTGCAGGGATGCTAGTTTTGAAAAGTTTTGTGCATTTGTCTTGCAGTTTCAGGTTTTGCTGGTAAGGGGGCTAATGAAGGTGGGAAGAATGGGGGGAAGATTGATATCCCTGATGGGGTTTGTCGTATTTTTGTGTTTGTGGGCTGCTGGAGTTGCAGAAGGAGCTGTTTACTTGAAGTATAAAGACCCAAAGCAGCCAATAGGTGCAAGAATAAAGGACTTGATGAGCAGAATGACTCTTGAAGAAAAGATTGGACAGATGAGTCAGATTGAGAGAAAGCTAGCTTCATCTGATATCATGAAGAAGTATTTCGTAGGTACATTTGAGCACTCTGTCCAATTCTAGTGTAAATGTCACTTTCTTGAATTTCTTTACATTCAAAACTTAATCTTTTCGTGTAGAAACTTTCAGATGCAGTGGAAGAGGAAAAGGAAGGAACTTTGTTAGATTAATTTGAGTTTTGAAGTTAATCTTTGTTGGGAGATTCCTTGTTTAGGTTATTCCATGCCAAGTTAATGAAGATTGGTGTATGATTTGTTTATGGTGTTACTGATGTTTAGTGATTGCCAAATTTTTGTTGTGATTCTTGTGTTTACTATGTTCTTAGAGGGATTTGGTTATGGTGGTTGTGGCAGGGAGTGTTTTGAGTGGTGGAGGGAGTGTTCCAGCACCTATGGCCTCTGCTGAAACTTGGATCAATATGGTAAATGAGTTTCAAAAAGGTTCCCTTTCTACCCGCCTTGGAATTCCTATGATATATGGAATAGATGCCGTTCATGGGCACAACAACGTCTATAACGCTACAATCTTTCCTCACAATGTTGGCCTTGGGGTCACTAGGTAAGGATCTCTGTGCTGCAGGACAAAAAGCCTTTTCTGCTTCCATGTTCGTTCTTCTATTGTCAGTTGTTGAACTAGTTGGTTAAATTCTTAGAATTTGACATGAGTGAAGTTCAAAATTTATGCGGACTTGGCATGAGGTTGATGATTCTTATTTTCTTTGGCATTGTGATTCTTTCAGTTCGAGTTAAAATGCCCAGACAATTGATTGCTTAGCTCAAATTTTAGCTACAGCTTCTTTTCTTGGTAGACTTTTGGAAGAGCTACCTGGTGCAATACAATTATTGTGTGATTTTAGAAATATCGCATTTTATCCAGAGTGATAAAAAAAACCTGAAACCTATAGCTGCATTCTTTCAATGTGTTTGGTTAAGTAAGCTAAACGCTTAACGGCAAAGTAACTTTTAAATGGCGTTTTCTCAAGTCCCGACTGAAGAACTAAAAGCCATAATAGAATTTCGGTATCTAAAGGGGACATGAAACTTTCTTGCAGAGCTAGTTCTGGTTTGAATTCCAAGCCAAGATAGGAGGTTAAAATGAGTTTGTAGTCCTATAAGAAAAGCTACATTGTTGTACTAAAAGAAATTTCTTATTCGCACAACTAATAGCAATTTTTCTGGCCCTTAAGTTGAAAAATTCTTGGGATGTACTACCAAAGTCTTGCTTGTGTCAGTAACATCCTCAATGTATATATGGCTATATGGTTGTGTCTTCTAATGATGATTTTCTCATCCCACGTATCCTTTTAAAAAAATCTCTTTTGTCATAACCTCTTACCGAAGTCTTCTCAATTTTGCCTCAGAGACCCACAACTCCTGAAGAGGATTGGCGCTGCAACTGCACTTGAAGTTAGAGCAACTGGGATTCCTTATACTTTTGCTCCCTGCATTGCGGTAAATAAGCATTAGACCGATTTTACCTTGTGCTGTTTGAGTTAGTTAGATGACTAAAAGTTCTGTTCTTTTAGGTGTGTAGGGATCCTAGATGGGGTCGCTGTTATGAAAGCTATAGTGAAGATCACAGAATTGTTCAAGCAATGACTGAGATCATCCCCGGGTTACAAGGAGATGCTCCTGCTGGTACACCCAAAGGTGTTCCTTTTGTTGCTGGAAAGTATGAACCTATAAATACTTTGAAGTTCATTGAAACTTTTTTTTGTATCTTCCCTCTGCATTTTACAAATGTGTTGTGTCCAAATCATTAAAATATGAAGGGTACTCTGACACGTGGATTTTAGCTTCTTCTTCTTCTTCATGTTTTTTTAATATCAGTAGCATCACATGGATTACAATTTTCCCTTTAATAAATGTTTACCTCATTTAGGTTATTGAAACTTACAAGTTCCTAAACCCCTGTTAGTTTCTTGACTGTATGAATGACATTTCTTGTTTTCATCCAAGACTGGAAATCACTTTTTGATAGAGTGGTGAGAGTCAATTAATTTTTTGTTTTCTTGGAGCTCACCCTTAGCAAGCCACACCCATGTAACTCGGAACGAAAAGACACAATGTGCCCTACTCTTGCACATATATTCAGTTTGTACTTCTAATTGCTACAGGTGGAATTAGGAAGACTCATTGCTGGATTATGATAAGAATGATTTGCATATGGAACTTGCCCTTGAAAGCTAGGGTTCAGCATGTAAACAAGTTTCAAATCATTTGGCTTCCTTACTAATTGGCTTTTTTTAACATTAAAGGACAAAAGTTGCTGCTTGTGCCAAGCACTTTGTGGGAGATGGTGGCACGGTCAAGGGCATTGATGAGAACAACACCGTGATTGACTATAAGGGGTTGCTTAGCATTCACATGCCGGCATATTTTGATGCTGTCAGAAAGGGTGTAGCTACTGTGATGGTTTCTTACTCGAGCTGGAATGGAAAGAGAATGCATGCTAATCATGATCTTGTGACAGGCTTCCTCAAGGACAAACTCAAGTTCCGGGTAATGCTAGACTGATATACAATCCCACAAAGTTGAATGAAGTAGGAGAGCTCGGAGCGTGATTGTTTTCCTGCTTGTGTTTCAGGGTTTTGTAATATCAGATTGGCAGGGTATCGACAAAATTACAGACCCACCCCATTCTAATTATGTTTATTCTGTTCAAGCTGGAGTTCTTGCAGGAATTGACATGGTTAGTTCTAATGTCTTAAGTTGCAGAAATCACGACACATGAAGCAAAATCTAAGTAGCTATTTGATGTACAGATTTCTGAGGAGGAGGAGGAGGAGGAGGGGGGGGGGGGGGGGAGGGGGGGAAGTAATGAAAGAAAAATGCTGGAGGAGTCTATTAAAAAATTGTCTGCTGCATTTGGTGTTTGAATTTTTTTGATGATTTTCTGTTGTACAGGTAATGCTTCCTGAGAATTTCACAGAATTCATTGATGATCTAACCTCTCTAGTGAAAAAGAACGTCATTCCCATGAGCCGGATTGATGATGCTGTTAGACGAATCTTGAGGGTTAAATTTACGATGGGTCTCTTTGAGAACCCGTTGGCTGATTTAAGCCTGGTAAATCAACTGGGGAGCCAGGTGAAAATTATGATCTCTTTTTTCCATTATTGCTTGATTTCTGGTGGTCTTCATATTATTTCAGTTTGGAGCTCACTCTTTACATCAAGTGATGCTCCTTCTATAGGAACACAGAGAACTGGCAAGGGAAGCAGTAAGAAAGTCACTTGTGCTTCTAAAGAATGGCATTGATAATCAGCCATTGCTTCCTCTTCCTAAGAAATCGCCAAAGATTCTTGTTGCTGGAAGTCATGCCAATAATTTGGGTTATCAATGTGGAGGCTGGACCATAGAATGGCAGGGACATGGTGGCAATGACCTCACAGTAGGTATGGATTGCAGCTTTTAATTTGTGATCAAGTTCTATGAAGCGAGCCCCATATGCTGCTTTAATCTGACCTCTCCATTGTCAAACTTAAATTGAATGTACCTTTTTTAGGAACCACAATCTTGACTGCCATAAAGAGCACAGTTGATCCATCAACGCAAGTTATCTATAATGAAAATCCAGACGCAAACTTTGTTAAGTCCAACAGTTTCTCCCATGCTATTGTTGTTGTTGGTGAGACACCATATACAGAGGGGGCTGGTGATAGCCTGAACCTGACAATACCTGAACCTGGTCCAAGCACCATAAAAAATGTCTGTGGCTCTGTCAAATGCGTTGTTGTTATCATCTCAGGCCGCCCAGTTGTAGTCGAGCCATATCTTTCAAGTATATCTGCATTGGTGGCTGCTTGGCTTCCAGGGACTGAGGGACAGGGAGTAGCCGATGTTTTGTTCGGTGACTATGGTTTCACTGGCAAACTTGCAAGAACTTGGTTCAAGTCAGTGGATCAGCTCCCCATGAATGTTGGTGATCCTCATTATGATCCTCTATTTCCTTTTGGATTTGGTCTTACAACAAAACCTACAAAGGGCAACTAAAATGTAACAACTGGTGTATTCAACATATTCCTTGAGCCTAAATTAGGCTAGGTGGCTCCGATTTTTTAGAGGCAGTAAAACTATTCTATTTACAACAGTTGGTTTGGTTACAGGAAACCAATCCAGATCTGCAGGTACGAGTGGTTGTTATCACCAACCACTTAATTTAACCACTAAATCATGTGGTGTGATTGCAATGTTTATGCTATAGATGTTAAGCTTAAAGTATCTGTTGCATTCTGCATTCGTTGTATAGAGTGCAGCAAGTTTCTTCAGGAAGAGGTCAATCCTGCAATAACAATTATCTGTAACTTTTCTATAGGGCCTTGAGAATTAGGCATGATTGTAATTTCTGGTTCTTTTTGTAATGCAGCAGTCTTTACAGATTTAGTTGGTAACTATAGGTAATCTGAAAGAACATGTCTGAAACATGAGACAGTCAGCTGCAAAGTTCAATATCATCGCCCGATTGATGGTGGATGAATGTATATGAGTGCTTATACCAATGCATAGGAAACATGTAAATCAGGGCCATCTAACCTTCTCAGAAAAATCAAGAGAGACAAAAAAGGGGGAAAAGAAAAGAAAAAAGAAGCTATCCAACTTGGAAAAAAAAGTATGCTTATACTGTAATGTTTGTAAATCAATTTCCAAAGGAACCTTAAAATAAAGACCATGGCCTCTCATCTGAAGCATAAATTTCCACGACTGATCCAAATCTCACACAGTACATGATAAAATTATCATTGCGACATTACTAGTTGTATTGCTACAAAGCAAATGGACTAATCTAACCATTGATTTATTAGTCTAACCTTATTAAGTTTCTCGCTAACTTTATTAGTCTAACATTATTTTTTTCAAAATTTTCTTTTTATTATCTCAAGACTTCTCAACAGACAAATATTGTCCAATTCTCTAATTGATGAACATTTTCAACACAGAATATTTAATTTGCTAAATACTAATATCCCACTTCCCAGTAATATCTGTGTAAATAAAAAAGCAATTAAGCTGTCAATATTCATGTACTATAGTTGGCTTCGCATGCTCATTCTCTTCTCAGATTAATAAGCCCTTTAAAAAAAAGAAAAGAAAAGAGTTTGTCTAATGGTGGATACCAGTCCTAAGGTGTTGTTTGTTGTAAAATTGAAGTTAAATAAAGTAAAGTATTGAAATGTAAGTGAATACATGTGCATTCACACTATAATTTTGGTACAAACTAAGTGCGTGCACAGAAATATCCTTTTTTTAATGCAATTTTGGCTAAACACCTATTAAGATAGAGGGGGATTTCAGGTATTAGCGTTTTGACAAGAATGTAATTAATTCGGGAAAGTATCTTTTTTTTTGAACGGTTTGAGAAAGTGTCTAAATGCAGGAGATGCAATAAATGTGAGTGTGTGCATTCATATGATAAGTTAATCGTAAACTTTAGAAAAATCTTATCAAATATTATTATTGTTCGAGAAATTGCTTTCCTTGAGTGGATGAATGTCAAAAATCCGGCTACTTTCTATAGCAGAAATCCAAGAAGATTTGCTCAAGAAGGAATCAAGACTTGTTCAGATATTATAATCCTACTTGGAAAGTTAATCCAAATCAAACGTATATCCTTGTCAAACTGAAAAGCACATCTTTATCAAAACTGGATGGCTAAAGTTGGCCATGTACTCTAAGCTCAATGGTACGTCAATTCAGGGAGCGACTTTTCTGATTCTCCCCATTTGGGACACCAACTTTAAACCAAGGAACAAGAGATATTCAAGAAACACATTACAGCAAGATTTTAGGACAAATTTTTTTTTGTACCATCCAAGTTTCTGACTATAAATAGGCCATTTAGTCTATACCGTTGTATCCGATTCAAAAGAAAAGGCTATGCCATTGTGTCTAAACTCTTGTGTACAGCGGTTGTTAGCATTTTGGATTTGATATACCCCAGTCCCAGCTCCATTTGGGACATATCCTAAGGTAATTGCACAAGATCAACATTTCTGGTCTTCGTGGCCTGAAGGAGTCTATAGCCTATAGACTCTAGAGGGCCATTTTCTTGAAAATGCCAATGTATGTTATTTGATAAACGTTCTATCTTGATCATGATTAATTAGCATGCAAATGAAAGATCTCCTTGTTGTTTTATGATTTGTTTGATACTTCGAGTCTCCATTCTATCCACATTATACACATTGAATAGGGAATTAATCTTCTTAGGGTGATGGAAACAAATCATCAGAAAGAAAAATGGGAAAGAAAGGAGAATTGGATATCATTTATGATACAATTTTAGTTGGATATCTTTTCTGATACAATTTTAGGCTAACTTTTGATCTGTTTCTTGTATGTTGATCTTTCAGGTTTAAGAGTTTATCTTGTACAGGTCCTTATGCAATGGCTTTGAAGATTTGTATTCCAACAATGGTTGTCCTAGTGGGGGTTCTGGTTCTTTATTTTTCTATATCTCCAACCCACGCGCAAGATGCACTGTTGTACAGAGATCCAAAACAGCCTGTTGAAACTCGAGTTGAGGATCTTCTGCGAAGAATGACTTTAGCAGAGAAAATTGGTCAAATGGCACAGATGGAAAGGGAAAACATGACTGCTGATATTATGAAAGACTACAACATTGGTAGTGTGCTTAGTGGAGGAGGAAGTTGGCCTAAACAAAATGCTACTGCCAAAGATTGGGTTGATGTGATAAATGACTTTCAAAAAGGTGCTACATCTACTAGGCTTGGCATTCCCTACATTTATGGGATTGATGCTGTCCATGGCAACAACAATGTGTACAAGGCAACAATTTTCCCCCACAATGTTGGCCTTGGAGTGACTAGGTAGGCAACTGACATCATCCCACAACTTAGGAAACAGATTTGGATTGGACTTGCCTCTTAGAAGCTATTGAAAATCTTAATGAAGGTTAACAAAGAAACTACTCAATTTTAGAATCAGGTTGATTATCAGCTTTTGTTGAAAGAATAACGGATCAATAAACTAATGCTAGTAAAGAAATTAGATGAGATACTCTTAATGTCTTATTTCAGACTAAAGATTGAAGGATTAGTTCATTTTGATCACATAGTCTTTCAAAATTTTATTCTGTACCTGCATCTTTTAATGTAAAAGTTGCATTTCAGGGATCCTGAGCTTGTTAAAAGAATTGGAGCTGCAACTGCTCTTGAGTGCAGAGCAACAGGGATTCAATATGCTTTTTCTCCATGCATTGCGGTATACATTCTGTGCTATGAACCTTTTTCCATCATCTTGAAGTCTTAGTGAACCTTTGAATTCTTTCCCATCAAGTAGATCTATGATGTATTACACACAAGCTAGATTTTGTTCCAATAGTACTATGTTAAGTTGTTTTCTTGAATGCTGCTATAAAAGGTTTGTAGAGATCCAAGATGGGGCAGATGCTACGAAAGCTACAGTGAGGATCACACTATTGTGCAGCAAATGACTGAAATTGTGGCTGGTTTGCAAGGTGATATCCCCGAAGGCCATCCTCAGGGTTATCCCTATCTTGGTGGACAGTAAGTCCTTGCTATATTTTGTCACTAGTAGCATTACTAGAAGTACTAATAAAACATATTATCTTACCTAGAGTGTCATTTCATCTGTATTGTAGAGATAAGGTGGTTGGTTGTGCAAAACATTATGTGGGCGATGGGGGTACTGTCAAAGGAATCAATGAGAATAACACCATCATTGATTGGAAGGGATTGCTTGACATTCATATGCCTGCATACCCTGACGCCATCAGGAAGGGTGTTGGAACAGTCATGATTTCCTATTCCAGCTGGAATGGAGTGAAAATGCATGCTAATCATGATCTTATTACCAATTACCTTAAGGGAACCCTAGGTTTCAAGGTATACATGATCATCCCATGATTTCTAGATTGCCAAAACTTTAGAGCTTCAATATGTTCCAGTTCATGTTTCCAACCTTATTTACTTTTGCCTTGACAGGGTTTTGTCATCTCTGATTGGCAAGGGATCGACAAAATCACGTATCCTGCCCATTCAAACTATACATACTCCGTTGAAGTTTCAATCAATGCTGGACTTGACATGGTTAGGGATTATATAACAATGGACTAATTTTCATTTATGCATACTGAAATGATAGTGAGGAAATCATCAATGCCGGTGAATATTGACTGTATTTTTTGTGCAGATCATGGTTCCTTACAACTACACTGAATTCATTGATACCGTGACCTTTCTAGTAGAGAAAAACTACATTCCAATGAGTCGAATTGATGATGCAGTTCGGAGGATTTTAAGAGTTAAATTTATAGCAGGACTTTTTGAGAAACCCTTTGCTGATCTTAGCTTTGCAGATCAATTAGGAAGTCAGGTAGATTAAGTAGTTGGTTACTTAACATGCGATAAACATTTCTCTTTCTCCTATCACGTTAGATCCCAAGTAGCAATATGAATTATTAAATGAGTTGTATATGTATATTCAGGAACACAGAGATTTGGCAAGAGAAGCTGTGAGGAAGAGCCAAGTGTTATTGAAGAATGGAAAGCATCCAAATAATCCCTTGCTTCCTCTACCTAAAAAAGCACACAAGATTCTGGTTGCTGGAACTCATGCCAATGATATAGGTTTGCAATGTGGTGGTTGGACCATTACATGGAGGGGAATGGCAGGCAACAACAATACCATTGGTATAATATAGTACACTTTTTTGGTTACATTAACTGATTTTGCTCTACTTTTTGTGAAATTATCAGTGAATTTCCCATGATCATATCTCTCTTCTTGACAGGAACCACAATCTTAAGTGGCATCAAATCTGCAGTTGATCCAAGCACAAAAGTGGAATACAGGAAGAAACCTAGTAGCAGATTTGTTAAAGCCATGCAATTCGATTATGCCATTGTTGTTGTTGGAGAGCCTCCTTATGTGGAGACATTTGGAGACAATCTCAACTTGACAATCCCTCAAACAGGCCTACGAACAATCCACAATGTGTGCAACAATGTCAAGTGTGTTGTGGTGCTAATCTCAGGCAGACCTCTTGTGATTGAGCCTCACCTTCCAAAGATTGATGCTTTGGTTGCTGCATGGCTGCCAGGCTCTGAAGGCCAAGGGGTGTCTGATGTTCTCTTTGGAGATTTTGGATTTACAGGAAAGCTTGCAAGAACTTGGTTCAAGAGAGTTGACCAACTACCAATGAATGTTGGAGATCCTCACTATGATCCATTGTTTCCATTTGGTTTTGGACTAGAAACTAAGCCAATTGTTGCTGGTAATCATTAGAGTGGATCAAATGCAAATCATTGTTTCCATTTTGATTTGGAGTGAAAAAAAAAAGCCAATTGCTGCTGGAGGGCATTAGAGAGGATGAAATGTAAATCATTGAGCATTTGTACCACTTCAACTTCTTACAGGAAGGAACTCTTTGTACTTATTTTTTTTCTTACTACAAATTCAGTGTTCTATCAGCTTACATGACCAATTTGATCCTTTATATTGTTACAAAAACCAATGCTTGTGGTATGCTATTAATTTTACACCAATTGAGAGCACTAAAATGAAATTTGCCAAATTGATTGCAGAATTGAGCCATGATCATCCTCTTTGGATTTGCAAAAGTTGGGATTCAAGACCCAAACTTAACTTTTTATAGGGTACTTTAGGAACCAAACTCACCTTGCTCTTAACTCAAGCTTTTCAAAAACTTTATGGACCAACTTGGCCAAGATTGAACTCATAAGGGATCAAAATCAGGGCTAAGATACTAATTTCTTCTTGATAAGTTTATAAAACTACACTATTAAGAGAATCTCCTTAAAGTTTAACTCGAATTAGCGTGGCTTCAGCTGATTTCAAGACAAGTTTATTTAACTTAATCAAGCCCTAAGTATATATATATGCTTTTCATTTGGTTATATTTATTTTGGTGAAATGCACATGTGATCCAATTCCTAAATTCTTAAAACTCATTACTGTATTACTTGAGCTCAACTATATTGAAAACTCAACAATTTGGAAGGAGCGTAAGTATATTAGAAATATTATAGAGCTCGATTCTCGAGTTTCCTCTCTTCTCTCTTTCTCTTTGTAAGATCTAGAATATTTATTAATAAAAACAACATATGACCACACTTTTTTTTTAATTTGTGCAAATTTTCCCTTTTTTTGGATAGAAAAGGGGAGAAATACCCACGTCCTGAAATTACTACTCAGCAATAAACACACCACCTGCTTGTTACTTGACAAATTTTGACAAAAAGATACATGCAAGGGAACGGTTAGACCACTTTGATTTTTCTATCCCAAAAATGAAAAAAGAAAAAAGAAACTTTGACTTTTTATTTCCTCTCCTTTCTAACTTGTGGTAGAAATATAAATTTGACATAAGATTCGGCACATTAAATTATTATGGAATGCATTGTAGCTCTAATGAAATAAATTAAGCACAAAGATTATACCTAGAAGGATAAAAAATCACTACAAGGGTGAATGGTCTACAATCAACGACAAAAAAAAAAAAGCAACAATATTCTCAAGAATGAAACAGATATAGCAATGAATTGTGTCAATAAACATTACTCCAATAGCTTAGAAAGATGAGATTGTTTAAACAGAACTCTCTATCTACTTTGTAATTTGATACCTACAAAGTAATGAAACTCTAAATATGACTCTAAAATAGAAATGGGAAAAAAAAAAAATCTAAAATTTTTCATGACCAATAACTATCTATCTCTATCTAGCATTGAACAGGCTCAGTTGTAAGGCCATGTCCAAGAGGGAAGAGTGGATCATAATGCTCATCACCATAGTTCATTGGCAGCTGCTCAACAGTCTTGAACCAAGTACGAGAAGTTTTTCCGGTGAATCCATAGTCTCCAAAGAGAACATCAGCAACTCCTTGGCTTTCAGTTCCAGGGAGCCATGCAGCAACCAAGGCATCAATGGATGAAAGGTAGGGCTCAACCACAAGAGGCCTGCCGGATACGATGACGACAGCACACTTGACACTGCTACAAACGTTGGTGATTGTAGATGGACCTGGTTCAGGAATGGTTAAGTTGGCATTGTCCCCTGCAGTTTCTGCATATGGAGGCTCACCAACAACAACGATTGCATAGTCGAAGTTGTTGTCCGTAACAAAATCAGAACCGTCGACGCTTTCTTTGTAAACAACCTCAGTGCCATGATCAACTGCTGCTGTAATACCATTCAAGATTGTGGTTCCTGTTCCATTGGAAGAAAATGTCGAAGGTTAGAAAATAGAATAAATGCAACAGATAGAACCAAATTATTCTGGATTTCACGTTTTGGTCACTAAACTTTTTGTAGTCAATCAATTTATAAAAACGTACATTTTTGGCCACTCAACAATTAAGAACGTACATTTATTCTTGTTAATCATCTAATTGAAACATATATCTGCCAGTCCCCAAAGTGTGCATTTGTATCAGTTGAATAACATTTTGACTAAATAAAAAGTGTGATGACCATTTTTGCCATTTGCTCTAGAAAATTATGAGTTACTAAGGACCAAACAGAAGAATTGAAAATTTTGAGCTGAAATTGGAAAAGATCGGTGAAATATTTACCAGCGGTATGGTTGTTGCCACTGAGTCCTTGCCATGCAATTGTCCAGCCTCCGCATTGGTATCCCAGATTGTGGGCATGAGTTCCTGTAACTAAGATTTTCCTTGCTTTCTTGGAGAGGGGAATTAATGGTTCATCAGCATTATTCCCATTCTTCAACAGCACAAGTGATTTCCTCACAGCTTCCCTAGCCAAATCTCTATGAGCCTGTTGAATCATGAAAAACACAGTCACATAATTAAAATACTTCAAAGTTTTTGAACTGATCAACAAACTATTGACGATTTCACGGATTATTAGTTTATTCTAAATATAGTTCACCTGGCTACCAAGTTGATCAATGTAAGTGTAATCAGCATAAGGTTTCTCAAACAATCCCAAGGTGAACTTGACTCTCAAAATCCTCCTGACTGCATCATCAATTCTGCTTACAGGGATGTAGTTGTTTTTAACCAAGTAAGTCAAAGTATCAATGAATTCTGTGTGGTTGTCAGGAACCATAATCTGCAAAAATCAAGAACTCATATGTCATAAATTCACTTCCCTTCGATTTATCAGTCCTTGCAAAATGTCAACAAAATCTGAACTACTGACCATATCAATTCCAGCTGAAATCCCATCTAGAACAGACAACGTGTAATTTGCGTGTGCTGGCGTCGTAATTTTGTCAATTCCTTGCCAATCCGATATCACAAAACCCTGAAAAACATTACAAAAAAAATGTTACAGAAAAAGACGTTAGTAAATTCAGAGATAAGTTTTGTTTTCTCATTATCATATCATTCTGGGATTCATTGATCATACCCTGAACCTCATCCTGCCTTTGAGGAAATCAGTTACAAGGTTACGGTTGGCATGCATTTTTAGTCCGTTGTAGCTGGAGTAGGAAACCATGACAGTTGAGACTCCCTTGATGATGGAGGCATCATATCCAGGCATATGAATGCTCATCAATCGATGCCAATCAGTCACTGTGTTGTTCTCATTGATTCCCTTTGTCGTTCCACCATCACCAACAAAATGTTTTGCACAAGCTGCAACTTTGTCCCTGTGTAGGAGGTACCAAGGGAAAACTGTGTAAAAAGACAGCTATACAGTTATGCAACTTCACTCCTAGAAAAGGAACAAAACCAATAATTTTCTTTCAATGGCTAGGACTTATTTTCTATCTGGAATTATTAATTGCATAAAAAAATTATGTAAATAACATGAATGATTTCAACAAGGAAGGATTTTTTTTTATCTGGGCATGTTTTAACATACCTAAATTACACCTAATTTATCAAATAAATATACGCAATCACCGTTATTGCACTTTCTTGCATTTAGATATTTTTTCAAATTAACTATATTTTTTCAAAAAAAAGAAAAAAGAAAAACTAACACTTGAGGCGATTTTAACAAGTGTCCATTAAATACCAATTAGCCAAACCATTTTAATTTTAATAATATAGAAGAATTTCAGAGTCATAATAAGACCATATTTTGACTCTCAATTGTTATGTCTATATAGAGAAAATTGCTAGAGACTTACGGTCCACCAACATAAGGAACACCCTTACGCCCTCCAGGAGGGATTTCTCCTTGTAATCCCTTAATAATTTCAGTCATCTCTTTTACAATTTGTGGATCTTCACTGTAACTCTCGTAACACCTACCCCATCTTGGATCTCTACAGACCTATGAAATTGTAAAAGTTGGAAAAAGAAAATCAAACCAAATAAAAAAATAGTTAGTTAATTGACTCAACAAAATTAATGGTATATTATTGTTATTAATCAGAGTCAAATTAAGAAAAAATAATCGCACTGGGAAAATTTATACCGCAATGCATGGAGCGAAAGCATATTGAATTCCAGTAGCTCTAACTTCAAGAGCAGTTGCAGCTCCAATCCTCCTCACTAACTCCGGATCTCTGCAACATAAATCAAGATATCAGGCTGGTTAAAATCCACTACCAAAAACAAAAATAAAAAATAAAGTCTCAAAAAAAAGACTTTTCACTTTCTTGGAATGAGAAAAACAACATAATTTCCACTGCATCCAGAAGGATGACAATTTAGTAGTTACCTAAAAGGTTTCGATTTGAATTTAATTGGCAAAACTTTTTGGAAACTTTTCTTATATGAAGGCTAGTTTGTCAATTTGTTAAATGGCAGAGAGATTAAAACTAGTTACCGAATAAGATTAGACTTTTAACGAGACGGGTTTGTTTGGATTGTAAATTATTTGAGATATTTTTACTGTAGCACTTTTTGTGATGTGATGTATATGAGATAAAAAGCTGTATTGGAAATTGTAATGGTGATGTCAGCAAATATATTTGGACAAATAATCTACTGTCCAAAATAGCTAAATAATTTTTTCAAAACTAGACCATGGTAGCAAAATTTTTTTCCTCTATTATATAGTAAAATATAAAAAAAATATCATGAAATCTTTATCATCAAAACATGCAATCTTTATTCTAACCTTCCAAAAAAAAAGACACAAATATTTGAATCCTTAAAATCAAGGAGTTGAGTTATCCATTAGAATTAAGGAGGTGAGTTATCCATTTATTTTTATAGCTTAAGCGGTATACTGATATAGTATATGTCAGCTTAGTATAGGATTTTTTGAAAAGAAAAAAAAAAAAAAGCAAATAAAAGTTCATAGCATTTATTGACTCTTACCTGGTGGATCCAAGAGCAATATTATGGGGGAATATGGTAGCCTTGTAGACATTATTATGGCCATGGACAGCATCAATCCCATAAACCATAGGGATCCCAAGTCTGCTAGAAAGAGAACCCTTCTGGAAATTGTTAATCATATCAACCCAATCCTTAGGAGTTGCATTTGGAAGAGGAACACTTCCTCCACCACTGAGCAAACTTCCAATTGAGTAATTCTTCAATATCTCAGGAGTTGTATAGACTCTATCAAGCTGTGTCATTTGCCCAATTTTTTCCTCAAGTGTCATTCTTGACATTAGGTCATTAATTCTTCTAAAAGCTGGCTGTTTTGGGTCCTTGTATAATATGTATTCTCCTTGTTCTCCAACTGCTCCCCATGCAAATAGGAACAAAATTCCCACTGTGGGGAAAAAACCACTCGAACCCATTTCTCACAGCTTTCTTTTGATCCTGAATTTTAAAATTTTCATAATTATTAATATTAAAAAATCACAAAAAAATTACCAAGCTTGCAAATTTGTAAAACACCAATATGATAATAAACATTGAACAAGAATCATGCAATTCAATATTGGCAAAAGAATTGTGCAAAAGCTGCTCATGCAAATAAGGACAAAATTCCCACTATGGGGAACAAACTACTCGAACCCATGGCTAAAAACTTTGTTTTGATCCTAAATTTTAGATATTCGTATAATTACACATAGAAAAAAAACGAAATAAATTGCAAATTTGTAATACACAAAAAGAATAGACATTGAACAAGAAATTTTGTGCACGTTCGTGTATGGCAAAAGAATTAGATAATAGAGCAATCATCAATACTTAAAAAAGCGGTTAAAAAAATTAAAATCGAGAGAAATCATATGCCTTTAATCTTATAGACTTGCATCTACTATGATATGAACTATTAAATTTCTACTTAAAAAGACAGTCAAATAATGAAGAAAGAAAAAGAAAATAATATGATTGGCATGAAATAATTAAACAACTGTAAAATTAGGAAGACTAACCTTCAAGAGCCCGAGAACTTTTGACTTGAAGAAACTTATAATGTGCTCTGGGCAGACGAGTAGATGCTTATATTTATAGATAGGAAATTTTAACGTTGAGACTTTAGATTCTTTCACAATCAAAAATAAAATAAAATCTTTGGCAACTAATCCAGTATACCGCCTTTTTCGGATAAGGATAGTTACGAGGATAGAAACAGATTTACCTATTTTTTCGAAGATGAAATTCTTGTACTATGCCCTTTATTATTTTTAGGAAACCATTTCCTTAATACAAATCCAATACATTATTGCCACTTCGTTTGTAAAGATAGCGTTTAATACATAGTAATAAACTTTCTTAATAACCTGTTGTAACAAGATATACTTACCGTTTTGTATCACACACACACACATAGATATACATAGATATATATATATATATTTCTTCTTTTATAACGTGCAACTCTATATGCATTAATATTTAATATATTCTGAATGAAAAGTAGGTTCATGCTATTATTTTTTTCCCGCATAAATGCAAAAATATTTTCCAGAAAAATGTATAGAATTCTGGTAATATTAAAATTTTTTAAGTGTAAATAGATATGCTTCTTTGTATGCATCATGAATACAAGTCCGATTTTATTATGTAAGGGTTAATTGGTTCGTGTTACCCTTTTTTCTTCTTTTTTTATGGCGTAAATGTAAATTATTTTATAAGAAATGTGAAAAAAATTGAGGTAATTGGAGAGTTTTTAACAATGAAATCATCGTTTCTTTTTGGAATATTAAATATACCACATAATTGTGTAGGCAATTAGTGGACATAATTGCTCTTTTCTTTGTCAGGTCTGGACTGATTTATCATATCCGACAATATTTGATCCCCAATTATTATCTCATTATCCCAGACCCACCACAAGCATGTATCTATATCTATATCTATTTATCTATACTTACTATATATAAAGGGAGGGGGCTTTAGTGTAAACAAATTTATGTCACTTTATGTTTTTTTTCTAAACTGCCCTTGATAACCACCATCATATTTCCTCGTCCAAGTGCCATGCATTTTTTATTATTTTAATTTTGAACTTATTTAGTAAATCCTAATTTATATTGACAACTACTAATTATGGTTATGAATTACTATCCGATAACTATCTATTTATTCACTTTTATTTTGGTGAATTTTCACTATTTATATTATCAAATATATAAAACCAATTCTCTTGAAAATGATTGATCAAATATATTCAAAAATTTTAATAATAATTTTTTAAATGAGTTGCACACACATTAGTGTGTGCTTTAAACACTAATCTTCAATAACTTGGCCACGTAGTTTAACCTTATGACTATTTTGGACTTGTATCATGGTTAATTATTCTATCTAATCTACCAAGTAATAACATAATCATTCTATCTAATCTAGTTAATTTGAGTTGGGTGTAAGTGTAAATCTGAAGAAGTGGCATAAGCTTCCAGTCCTCTTGAATTAAAATTCTATTAAGAGACTAAAACAGAATAAAACATATCTTAATCCACTTATATTGTAATATTTCAATAATCATGCTAAGTTTTTTATTCTATCTCCTTAGTTAGGTCAACATTTATAATTAACAAACATGTGGGGATATCCAAGAATTTTTTTTTTTTACTTTTTTATGCGATAGAATAAGCACAGTTGCTTCCTTATATCAAACAACGAGAGGGACACTCATGCTGTTATTGAAAATTTAGTCCTGTGTCACTTAGATTTTCGTATTCTCTTGAAATTTCTTTAATTGCAATTTGCACCCTCTACCTGTCGTTAGTGGTTTGCACACTAAACTAGGAATTATTAGCACTTCAGCACTTTAAACTATCAAATTACACTACATTGTTCAAGTCATTTGAAAGTCAATGAATTTTCTTACTCATTTTTGAATTAAAGATCTTTAGTACCCTAATTTGCATATATTTAGGAAAATACTCTTTTTTCATTTAGGGTAGTAAAGTCCTACTAATAAAAAAATAGCCATAAAAATTTACTACTTTTAATCAATTTGACATATTGACCTACAAGGCATTTAAGTATTCAAATCCCTCGAATCCCCTACCTGCTTCTTAAATCTCTCCACTCTCCTGCTTTAAAAAAGAAGGAAACTAAAACTAAACAAAGGTATTTAAGTGCTTCAATTGATAGTTCAATGAGTAAATCACAAATTAATAATAGTATGAGGGTGCAAATTGTAATTAACCCACTTTTTTTTCTTTGCTGAGAAATAATTTACTAAGTAGTTTTCTAACGCAACCTTCCATTTATAGGCTTTTTTTCTATTGATTTTACAATTTCCCTATTTATTCTACTCTTCTAATCAAAAGACTAGCACTTGGAACATACTTGACTGAAAAGGCAGGGCACTTATCCTCTTATCTATCCTCATTCAATTATATTAGATCACCGGATAAGTTACCAAAAGATAAACTGTCATGATAGAAATCATAAAATAAGAATAACACGCTTGACAATTGTGATCATAAAATATGACAACACACCAATTTCTAACTCGTCACAAATTCATATCCTATAACAACGTATAAGCATCTAAATTATTCTCAGAAGTTTTGCAAATCTGCCCCTCCAAGGTTAGGCTCTTTTTTTTTTTCCCTTTTAACCTTAATCTTTGTTGGGTTTTCTTTCTTTTTTTCGTCCTTTATTCTTCATGCTAATCCCATTCTTTTCTCTCTTTCTTCCCCCTTTGTTTTGACTGTATAATGGAAAATTAATTGCTCATATGTAGATGGAAGTCTACAATATTAGACATACATTAGTTGTGGGAGTTTCATTTTTCCTTACATCTTTGTTTGAATATTGATGATTGCTTGATCATGTACTAATTTTTTGGTTGTACATAGACTCGCACAATTCTTGTTTAATGTACATCATAGCAGAGGCGTCAATCTCTATTTTTATGGTGATTGTTTCTTATTTATTTTGTTATGCATGGGTAATTCAAGGCGAAAGGAATGTTGTGAGGAATGGGTTCGAATGGTTTATAATCCAAAGTGGGAATTTTCTTCTTATTTGCATGGGCAGTTGTTGCACAAGGAGGAGAATACTACGTGTTTAACAGGGACCCAAAGGAGCCCACTCTTAAGACGAATTCGTGGGCTAATATCAAGAATTAACACTCAGGAAAATATATAGATATATATATATATAGACCAAATGGTAATCAGGATTCATGGCATCGTACTGAAAAGTGGTTCCACTTCCCAAAAAGGGGGGAAAACTCTTAATTACAGAAACTCGTATCTTTGACCTGGTGGTCACCACCAAGACTATAAAGTCCTGATAGTGTGGAAGGTCAAGGGTTCATTTGCCAGAACATGTGGTTGAGTTAATTGATTTTCTTCAATGGAATCTCTACTCACTTCGAATCTCCCTCCCCCTCCCCCTAGATTAGACTAGATTAGGTTGTAGAAATTCTACCGTTGCAACCAAAAAAAAATGCCAACAATTTGGAATGCCAATTTGGAGGCTGGACAATGGCATGGCAAGGACTTGGTGGTAACAATAATACTGCAGGTATATATTTCACCAATTATTTTGCAATCCAAATTTCATCTCAAAATTTCCAATTCTTTCGGCGGCACGAGGTGGTTTACAAAGAAAGCGTTGATAGTTCTGTTTTTTGTCAGAGAACATCTTCGATCATGCCATTGTTGTTGGAGGTGAACCTCCATATGCTGAACCCCGGGCGACAATCGCAACTTTACCATTCCTGAACCAGGTTTATCTGCAATCACCAACATCTGTATGCTCAAAGTGTGCTGCTGTCATTGTATCCAACAGGTCCCTTGTGATTGAGCCCTACCTTTCATCCATTGATGCTTCGGTTGCTGCCTGGCTACCTGGAACATAAGGCCAAGATGTTGCTGATGTGCTCTTTGGAGATTATGGGTTCACTGGAAAGCTTTCTCGTACTTGGTTCAAGACCAGCTGCCAATGAACTATGGTGATAAGCATTATGATCCACTCTTCCCTCATGGATATAGCCTCACAACTGAGCCACTTCAAAGCTAGATAAAGCTAATTTTAGATCATATATTTAGAGATTCTTGCGCATTATTATTGTAGAGGGTTATATTTATAGTTCATTATTTCCCCATCAGCCAAACTAGGAAACTCCATTTCTTTCATTTTAATAAGGTCAATAAGAAGGTTAGCATCAATGTGCAATCTAGCTTCCGTTAGTTGCTAACGAGACTGACATTAAGCTAATGCGACACAAGGCAGATGTAAAGTAATTTAAGGATCCAATGACCGATTATCATCAGTGCTCCCACCATGTTCTGTGCGGAAATTGACCTTACCACATGCTGAAAAGCCTGAAATGTTTACTGGAATCATTTTATACCAGAGCTATCCTCCTTTTCCGTATGTGGTAGACACATGAGAAAAGGATATTATTGGCAACCTAAGAAAATTAGGGCACCACTTTTGGAGCTATTAAACCAGCTAAAAGAATGGTGATGAGAGAAAAATCTATCCGGACAACGACAAAGCAATATACTAATCAAGTGCATTCAGATACAATACCCCAAGCAGAGAAGAATTGGGAGTCAAACATGTACATCAGCCGAATCCATACTATGGACTAAACTTTGACTAGATAGAAGTTACAACAGCCCTATACTCCAAACCATCTACCAGGAACACTGCAACTGCAAAATCAATACAACACATCTACCGGGCCACTGCATAAAGTAAATGGAGTAACACGTAATCATATCATCATGGATCCAATCTTAAAACAAATTTTTACCCCTACAGAAGGGGAAAAAGGAGAAAAACCTATAGCACAATTGCTTTTCTATCCTTGAAGTACGGAGACTTGAATACGCTCGACCATTTTGGTTAAAAGATAGAACAACCATTACTACAAACAAATCAATCCTATTTACGAGCAAACAAACGAAACAGATGCAAGGTTAGAAAAGGCTAACCTCACTCAGCATTATGAGATTGATCATGCTCAATAAAATCTAAAGCTTCATCCTTGGTCACAACATTAACACGACTAACTCTATTTTTGTGTGTCACACCATATATTTTGTCAGCAACTTTCACTAGCTCTGGACGGAACGTTGTGGTAATGAACTGCGTACTTGCCATGTCTGCCATACGCCTTACCATATCTATGGGAGTACAGGTTAAAGAATCACCAGAGCAGGCTTACAAGGAAGAATAAGGCAGAAAAGAATGAAAACTACGCATTTATAATGATGCTTTTTGTAGTAGAATTGCCTTTGTAACTGAGAAGTTCCAAAACATAACATTATGTGCAGAACATTGAGAGTATCTACTTAATACGAGACACAGTTTATTGTGCAATAGATGCAGTGTGCTCGAGTCAAATGCAGGGTACCCCTGATGCAAATCAAAGGTACAAGATTCAACAGAATTCCTAGAACTATCATGTCAAGTACAATATGTATCACATGTCTAAGCACTGCTGCGATACTTCCTTAACAGAAACAAGAGCCTATCAGTGAATCAAACGAATCACCACCACCACAAGCATTTTATGTCACATAGAATACTTCCAATATGCATGCTTTCCAGATGGTGCAATATCCTCCAAGTAAAACTTGGTTGTTTTTCTTCTTCTTCTTCCTTTTTTTTTTTTAAATAAGTCTGAAGCAGTAGCACAATAGTTTGAAAGATGTGAATAAAATAAAGACGAATAGACATGCAAATTCATTTTCCTGCAAACCCAAAAATTCTTGGGGACCAGGATTCCTGAGGGTGAACAATCTGATCTGAAAAAGTCATATAAAAGGGGAGTCATGAAGAATCTACAAACAACAGAAAACACTGACCAGAATTTTACAGAGAGATTACACACTTGGTTTATGAGAGTCTCACTTGGGAGAAATGATGTTATTACCCAGAGAAGCATTATAGAAGAGCTCAAATATACTTTTAACATGTGATGTCCTAACATGTCCAAGCAGAGAAATATTAAAAAAAAAAAATCAACCAGGTGAGCAAATTTAGGAAGAGTTCACCAAAACATGCATCCATAATAAAAAATTTCCAAGTGTTCAAAAGAATGCTCTGAGAAATTAAATAGGCACCATGAATGCAAATAACAAACCTGACAATTTTTAAAAGGACAACATAAAAAATTAGAGAGAGTTTCATCAAAATAGTTCCTTGTAATCAAATTGATTAGGAAAGGAAACTTGCTGCAAATAAAAAATAAAACAGCAGAACGCTGCCCAAATATCTACCTTAAGACATTCTACCAATTCTACCTTCATTAAGTCATTCTATCCCTCAAAAAAGAATATGATCAGCTGTTCAACATTAACATAACCATTCTTTATGGAATAACAACTTCAATTTTTTGGTTATACACACTCTTTGAAGCAAGCAATGCATGAATTCAGTTGTAACATGCACTCGATTCAGAACCCCCACCCCCATCCCCCAATTTAAAGTAAATCACAAACCAGTAAAACGTCCATAAAGAAGAAAATATCTACACTAAACAAGAAAATGGACACAAAATCCAATGCAGGATTGCATCAAATGGATTAAACTGTAGGATACTTCCAACAGCTGTTCTGTACTGAGGATCCAGTGCAGCATCTATCTCATCAAAGAGATAAAACGGGGCAGGATCGCATCGTTGTATAGCAAATATAAGTGCTAGTGCAACCACAGTTTTTTGACCCCCGGATAACTGTTTCATCGACTGCGTCTCCCCAATCCCAGTGAAGGAAACCTGCCACCATTATTGTAGACAGTAACAAACAATCATCAACAACTTTTGCAACCCCACTTTCTGTGGGTGCTTACCGAAAGTCAAACAATTTCGTTCAGACAAATCAGCAACTAAGCTATGGTGATACCTTTCCTGCAGGCGTTATGTAAGTGTATAATCTCATAAAAATGTTGCTATAATTCATTTAAGGATGTTTTGATAGATATATCTAAACTATTATTGACCTAGTTTAGAAGCTTTAAAAAAACCCTGGGGGACGGGGGGAACCAAGAAAAGGAAGCAAAAGCTGAAGTAGAAACCTTGACTTTAACGCCTGTATATTTCTCAACTCTTCCCTCCATATCAGCTGCACGAGGGCCATCCTCATCATTGTCGTTATCATCTTCATCTCCATCCTGTAAATGCAATTTAAGAAAGATCCATAGATGCTCTGTAACCCTTTAACCCAAAAAATTAGATAAAGCAGATCAGTTAATAGCACCTTTAAAAAAATCTCCTAATCCCTTGTTGAGTAAAATCATTCTTCCATGAAAGGAGAGGAATCAAATAAACCGAACTTGCAAAGAAAGGAAGGGGTCCCAAATGGTATGCAGTGAAAGGGGAACAGAATATCAAATGAGCAAGGAACATTTGATATTAAGACTGTGTCCGGATGCAGAAAAAAAGCTTTTGTTGGGAAATAATCTAGATGAGCAAAAGATACTTATTAATTTGAGAACAGGAATTTAGATAACAAATTGGCAATTCATTTGCATTATATGCTACATGTATTTATTACTTGCACAACTATCTCTACAAGTCTTTGTAGAGAATAAAAAAATAAAGCAAGTAATCTAGTTGCTAACAGGCTGATAACATCAAAAGAATAGTGTGGAAAAATTCTGGATACAAAAAGTGTGGTAGTAATTATACAAGTATGGAACAGAGAATCTTCTAAAGGAGAGAAAATGAGGTCCAAAGGTTAAAAAAGACCGTCAATGGAAGCTATTTAAGTGCGTGCATATTGGTGATCATATGATATATTCCTGGGCCAAGGAAAACCACAAAAAATTTTTGCAGGCGAAAAGTTCGGGTAATTGCATGTGCTAAGCCAAAAGCATTCAATCAAACCTACCTTCTTCTTCATCATGATCAAAAATCCACGGCCTCCTTGGACCAGTTCAGAAAACACTTCTCGGAAATGTTTTGCCACACCTTTAAAGGTCCGCTCAATTGATTCATCCTTTCTCATGTCCAGAGAGGTTATAAGTTCTTTAATTTTCTGCAGGAGTCAAATAGAAATAAATCTAAATGAATATCTGCCATCCGGAGCATCATCAAAGTTGGTCAAACAGAATTGATATGAAACCAAAGTACCTCATCCCCAGCATCCAATTCAGCTTGCCGCTTTTGGAGCTCTTCTCGTTGCTCTGTGAAATTTACATATTGGTCAAGTGCTTTTTTGTTCACATGGCTGAACTGTTGCAGTTGCTCATTACAACTGTGAAGCATCTTATACAATTCTTTTATGTTCTTCCTTTTATACCTACAATATGCACGGACCAGAAAAAAAAACAACTCAACAACTAACCAAAGCTAGCAGATATGGTTCTACCAAGTGCATCATTGCTCTTAGTTTTTCTTTCTTCAATGAAAATCAACCAACTTGTTTCCCCAAAAAATTCAGGACACAACAAATATTACAATAAGCATAAGATCACTCAAAGATAAATCAAGTGGTAGCTGGTGAGATACAGGAATTGCGCAGGGGATCTTATTATCGCATCTCACAAATGAGGAATTTAGCTAACTAGTACAAAACCAAGATCAGCTGTTAATGTAGTGATTCCTTTGCTGTGGAGGAAAGTGTCCAATCAGCTGAACTATAACAAAATACGCCAAATTAATGCTATTAAATCTTCTGGATGAATTCACTCCATGGCTACACAAATACAGAAGTATATATGTGTAGATGATACAAAGAAACTATCCTACCCATGATGTCATCATTAGCCAACAGTAAAACAGAGTACATAGCACTTCTAAATCACAAGTTACTAAACACCACACAAGGGATAAAAAAAAGAAAAAAAGGGAAAAATACCTCTCAAAAGCATCTGAAGACAAAGGACCCAATTCACGGATTTTCTTCGAGTATTCTTCTTGTTTGGCAATATAAGTATTTCTTTTACTTAATAGTTGTTCTAGTTCTTTAGCTTCATCTTGAAGGGTGCTCTGATATTTATCTTCGAGAGCCTACAAAAACAATTTATCCTATTAGTTTTAGACAAAATGACAAGAAATGAAACATGGGAATTAGTAAATTACCTTTATGCTATCTTTTTCATCTTTAATGTCCTTGATTTTCTTGTTTCGTTCATTGATACTTTGAGAAACTCCTAAAAGTTAAGATGTGTCAGATATGACAAGACTAGAATACTGTGATCAAAGTTTCAAGATAACTTTAGAACTCACTTTTTTGCTGTTGTGTTAAATTTTCAACTAGTATACTGGCCTCCACTAGATCCTGCCTCTTCATTTCAGCCTCATTATGCAACATATCTGCCTCGGCAGACAATTTTACAGCCTCCAACTCTTGTTTCCGCCTCACCAGGTTTGTAGAGAGATTCATCTCAAGCTCAGCTTTTCTAGTTTCCGTCTATCAATGCAGCACATAATAGTATGAGAAAATAAATACAGAAGCAGTTGTATTTAATTATCGTGCAGCTATAATATCAAGTAGAAAACCTCTATGCGATTGGATCTACAGGCAATAAGCTTTTCCTTCAGACTTGTTATTTCAGGGTTCAGCCTAGACAGGGAATCTTTCTCCTCTGGTGTCAAGTGATCAACAAGTTCAGTTCCCATCTCATCTTGCTTCACAGCAATACTGCCCCTAAGTTGATCTATTTGAGTCAAAATATTTGAAAGTAGCTTCTCCTGCAAAATCCACTCAGAATCACGGCAGTTAGAAGACATCAGCATTGTAGGGGAATGGTTGAAGTAAATTTCAGGTTGTTGACACTTGACGCACCTTCTTCTCGAGAGATTTCAAAATGGATTGTTTCTGTTTATCAACAATACCAATATCCTGCCTCAACTGTTCTAATTCAGATTTATCATGAGCAACCTTGGCATCATTTTTCTGCTGCTCAGAAACAAGTTCATTAATTTTCTGGTCAATCTGTAAGAAAGGTTCAGTGAAAACTAAAGTTCCAACATTCACAACTCAACAATAGAAAGCCATGCTCTATTTTATGAACATTAACAACTCACAGAATAATTAAATTTAGCCCGAGTATGATCAGTAGGGTAAACTTATTAAAACTTACACTATGAAATCAAGCTTTGTACATTCACAACACTACAGCAACATAAGCCACAATGTATCAGATTTCTCTTTTTCACAATTTTTAGAACTAAAGCGGTGTACTTACTGACACATTTTTGCAGCAATCTAAACATTCTTTAGAGGTTATCATGAGGATGAGAACATGCAACTGTCACAGAAAGGATGAAATGACTAGGTATCAAAAGAGAAGTTAATGAAGCAAACAGAATAATAATTTAATAGAAGTCAATCAAGGATATCTTGAAGTTTAAATTTTAAGCCTTCCAGTTCTTCCTGCTTCAGTGTAATAGAGAATGCATTCTGTCTGATGGTATTCATGAACTTCAGTTTCGAGCGTCTATAGTCATAATATCCACCAGTCATGCCGCCTTTTTTGCTAACTTGATCACCTATGACAAGGAGGGTAAAGTTATCAGGCAACAGACTGGCAGGCTACAGTAGTGTAAAACAACAAAGTAAGTTTGATTAAAACCTTCCAGAGTAATACAGTCCAGGCCATCAGTGCGGGCAACCCTTGTGGCGACGTCCAGATCTCGGCAAATTACGGTCCTTGCAAACACCTTCAGAAGCAAATACATAGGTGGTTACAATGGACATTTCCACAACACGTAAAGGACGTACTGTTAAGCAGGAAACAAGACTCAGATCTGGGACTCTGCCCCGCGGCACACTTTTTGAATACTAAGATGGGGAAATACCACGATCATGACCAACTTAAAAATCAATTCTAGGAGGACCTCCAAGCTACCCAACTGGCTGTCTATTTCCATTTTCAGATATGCTCGTCATTGCATAAGAAGATAAGTACTTGTTTCTGTTTTGGTAACCCTAAGTAAAGTTGTTCCCTTCTCCAAAAATAAATAAATATATTTAAAAAAAAAGTTTAGCCATCAAACTATTTCAATACCAAATGACTGTGTATTTGAAAGTGCAAATTTAATGTCATTCTGTTGGTTTTACAATTAATCCCCCTTTTAGTATATCACCTTTAGGCATATTTAGTTCAATGTATGAATAACATTACCAAACGTTTTTCTTTTGCATTCTATGCTGCCTTTCCCAACCATTCCCATGACCATGAGCTCCTCATCCAATACTCTCCCAGAAAAAGAGGACCAGCTTCCCACCCAGAACCACGATTAATTTTAAGATAAGAAAATAAAGGGAGGGACCTCGGCCTTTAAATTTGGTACCAAAATATAAGTGGTGGCATGCATTAGTTAGTAGTAGCTAATTAAAAACTGTACTTAAGAGACCTTTTAACTACATCCTCTTGTAAGCGTTAGCATTCTTAGGAGCCATGGAACGTTTCTATAATCATATGGAGTTCGACCAAAAGCGCAAGCCCTCGTAGTGTCATCTAGGTTTCTATTTGTCAATTTTGGAATGAAATTTACTTAAAAATCATTGTAATTATTGTTTTGGTAGAGTAGATTTCCCTTCAATGTGCATAGGAAATGATGGCATGGCGAAGATAGTCTGAGAGGCCACCAAATGTGGTGTGTAAGCTTAGGTGGTTCTTTAGGAAATGGTTGCTGAAAACTAGGCCAGACAAAGAACACTTTGACAGAGACTAATTGCAAGATGGAGGTCTGAAAGTCATTCCTGGTGTCTGGCCATTAATTGCCACTGTAAAGGTGCTGTAAAGGTGGTGGTTTCATACTTAAGCTTGGTAATTAAGTAAAAATGAGGAAAGAAAATGAAAAGAGGAACACAAATACCCCCACATTTCATGCTAAAAATTAATATATATATATATATATATATATATATATATATATATATATATATATGAAATAAGAAAACGATAGAACTGAATTTGGTGGCCAAATTTATGTCATCAAAAGATTTAGTGGCAGGTTAAATACTTTGTCCTCTTGTTTCTGGGGTTTGCTCAAGCTTGAATTTGGTAGAATTAGGACATCAATATTCTGTCAATAAAAAGATTAGGATCTCGAAGGACACCCCCAAAAAAAAAGGTTGGAAACAACATTTAGTTTTAATTACAGTATCCAAAAATTTTACTTCAACTCGATAATAGAGTTTACACTTCCCATGAAAGACGCGCAAGTCCAAAATGACACATGTAATCATGACCTGATAACACAATAAATCTGAGAAGAAAAGGAGTAGGAAACCTTAGAATCCAATCCTATAAATATTTAGGCATCACAAATAAGGCAAGATTGCATCAAAGAACCTCAAAAAGTTAATAACTACTGGAAACTTTATTAGCTTAAAACTCTGCTTGTACTAATTCTAGGCTCCTACTCCTAACTAGATAGGCTTCATCTTTACTATAAGGCAAAGATTCCCTTACAAATACGAGCCCAAATCATTAAATGATAGGTTAACTCTAAGATAGGACGCCAACATAATACTTGACCAACCATTTGTTCACTTTGGTCAATCCTATAACCTTGAAGTTAAACAACCTTTCAAAATATCAGAAGTACATAAATGCGCTGAGCAAATAAATCTGTCATGTAACAAGTTCCAAAGGAAATTAGATGCATTCCTAATTAATAACTGCTGGTCTAAGCAATTAATCTGTTCGAATTAACCACAGTACAGCTCAAATTTCAAAGAGGAGCAGATGCTTGACCCTAACAACTATCTTAAAGGTAAGTAAATCTCATTTAATGTATTACGCATCCATCTATCAAGTATACTCTGTAGCTTCTCGTCAGCAGTCATCAAATATTATATGTGCACCGCTAAAAGATTATGTGAAGCCAGCATGAATCCACAGGAGCAAGGTCAAAATCAACATTGGACATGAAGACTGAATGTCAAATCCGTCACTCTTACAACGCTCTCAGATAGAGACAAGGGTTTTCAGCTAACTTAAAAAAGATTGAATAAGCAGATACAAAGTATCTTACGAGATTGAATAAGCAGACAAGTGAGAAGCTAAATCAACATTTTACAGATGTAAGGTCATTATAGCCAACCAGGAAGCACTTAAGTACCCTGGTCAGAACCCAGTTTGGTCATGGTAGCAAAGCTGATAGGAAAAAAAGATTCATAACAGGTCAAGGGAGGATTTCAGCAAATCTAACCTGAGCAAATGCCGGGGCATGATCCCTAGAGAATTTCAGTTTATTCAGGAGAGGTACAACATCAGAGCTCTGAGGGTAAGTAATATGGGGAGCTTTCACCCTGTTTAAAGGTATAAATGTAACCCGTCCACCTTTCCGTGCATTAAGATGTCTAATGATCTGGGTTGATATATCGTCATTTTCAACCACCACGTGAAATAAACTATACAAAGAAGAATAGCAGTCAGACAATAGCAATAAAGAAGCTTAATCAATAAGATCAGTCATTCAATGTAACACGCACTGGTAAAAATAAAAATAAAAGTAAAAAGGTTACCTGTTTCCAGCTGTAACTTCGACAGCTGTGAAGAACTTTTCATCACATTCAACCAGCTCAACAATGGGCCCAAGTACCCCAGATATTTTATGTTCCCTGATTATTCCCCGAATAGAATTCAGACCCCTTCTTATATCCTGAGAAGTTCAGACAAAGATAAAAGGGAATCATGATGATATTGTAAACACAAAGATGAAAATAATTCTGATGTTACTGATTTAAAGAGCAGTACACATAAAGATCTTTAAAACTTGCATTGTTTCAGCTTTATCACATCTTCTTAACCAGAAAAAGCAAAAAAAAAAAAAAAAGGAGCTTCATGGTCAGTCACTACCCAAATAGATATATTCACGTTTGTGAGTTGAGATTTTATGAGCTAAATAATTTTGATAAAAGGTTTGAAGCCTGAAAGTGTTGTTTAACTCTTTTCATAATTGTACCACACAAGCACATGATTCTCAGCAGCAGTTGTGCAATGTTAGAACTTGTATTTAAGAGAAAAATCACGTTTGGGAACCATGTGGGACCCACACTTTATGCATCTTGGTCCACATGGACCAGGTCCATGTAATTTTTCCCTACAGTAAAGGTTATAACAGAGACTACAATGTTATATCACTCCCCAACTCAGAACTAGCAATTCTTGGTGAAATGAATAACAGCGCGATCAGTTAGTGTCAATGATTTCTTAGTTCTGCATCAGAATTTAAACATGATAGGAGTACTAACACCAGGGGTTGCATGATCTAGGCTTTTTTCTGCCTTCATAACTTCAGATTGAAGCCTTTCTATCTCAGAAGAAAGTTCACTTTCTTTTTCCCACAAAGACCTGAAAATCAAACCAACGCATCAATTTTAATCTGCAAAACTTTATCAACCATCTGATCCTAACAAGCAATCACAACTCGTACTTCCGCTCTGCATGCAACTTATCCCTCTCCACTTTGTATCGGCTGCAAACTTCTCGATATCCAGACACAAGATTTTCTAATGCAGCTGCTTCATTTTTTCGACCAAGTACATAGGCATCCTGTTCCTCCAAATCTTTTCTAAGTTGATTGATTTCATCATTCAGTTTTCTCTCCTGAAAGAAAGAAAGCCAGCAGGGATCAGATGTAGACACCAATTAGGCAATTACCCTTGAAATTGGAACAGTAATGCAAAGAGCTAAAGAAAGAATGAAAACACACGAGAACATTTTCTCCATGAGATGAGGGAGTTGGGGTAGAGTCACACAAGGAAATGACAAATGCAAATGCAGCACATCAGTAAAAGAAAAGAGTTGTTGCAAGATAGAGTACTTCAGTTGCACATAACACAGCAGGGAAAAAGAGTTCAAATTTTATATTTATATAACAGGCGACAGTTAAACAAAATCCCCAGAGGTAGTGTGGTGTGGGTGGGTGGGTGGGTGTGTGTGTGTGAGAGAGAGAGAGAGAGGGGAGCATATCTTGCTCTCCTGAAGTAGCAATTGAGGCGCACGCCCTGAGTGTCGTCAGAAAAAGGAAAGAAGGTAATTGATTTACAAAAGTATCTTTATTAACATCTAATGCAATCACAAATCACAATATTATCTTATGGGAGAGTAATAAAAATAGTAAGCTTTATATATAGTAAGTTGAGGCAAATAAAAATCCAACATAAAACATCTGATAAGGATGTTCTGGAAGTTAAAGAAAATTTCCACTAATTGACTTGGTCCAATAGATTCAACTTTCTTGCTTCCAGTGCAGCTGATGATCATTGACTGCTACTGCACAAGTTTTAGACCAAATGGAGACAACATAAGCTTGACATCTGAATGAAAAATCTTCAGCATCAATCCCCACAACACACTTCTATTTGTATGCACCAATACAAGAAGATCAAGGGAAGAAGGCCATGTGAGATGACGAAATGCACTTCCCTTGAGGCCAGGTGCATCAGAAGGGAATTTTGTTTCATTACCCTTAAGGACTACATCATCAGCGCCACACACCTTTCTTCCATTTCCCAACACCAGGAAATTACACTTCAGTGAACACACAATTCAACAGTATTCACTTATTAATAAAAACAGTCACCTGTGTTAAGTTTGAAGCAAGAACTCTCTCATACTCATCAATTTCCTTCTGAAGCCACTTGTCACGAGCAGCTTTGCTAGCAAACTGGGTCGCACGGCCTTGTTTTTGGTAAAGAATGCTAAGCTGCTTTTCACGTTCCATAATTCTGCAGACCATGGAACAAATATATCTATTAAAATGCAAAGATAATCACAACCATATCTATTGTGATACTACTCAAAAGTCACCCTGGAAAAAAGCAAAACCACAACAGCTAAAGTTCAGGTGGGGAAAAAGATTCTTCTGTAGTTGCCCCATAGTAGCTTCAGGATTTTCTGAAATAGCAAAAGCCCAGAAAACTGAAAAAGTGCCATCTTAATATCTTTCCCTTTCTACTTGAAGTATGACTTGTAAACAGGAAAAAGTATCACCACAGCCTTTCCTATTTTATTAGAATCAAGAAACAATGAAAATTTAGTTTGGTAAGCCAAACAAATTTAAGTAGGATCTTGTTAGCTGGACAAAATTAGCGTGCCAAGATCAGCATCTAATAGATCATAGAGTCTTTTGAAAAGAACCGTGATCATACCCTCTGGTTATTTCCTCCTCCTCTTTGACTTGGCCTTCGTACAGAGGCTTCATCTTGTTCAGCTCATTAGTAGATTCCTGAATTTCTTTCTCCAGAATTTCAAGCTGCTTAGCTGCATCCTCCTGAACTCCCAAGAGTTGAAAAAGATGAATAAATAAGCTAAATTCTAGACAGTTGTAGCATAGGACATTATCTAGTTTTCTTACCTTTGCCTTTATATTAGTAGATATTCTCTCTTGAAGATCATTGTCATCAAGCTCGAGTTTTGCACGCTTTTGGATGGCTTCTGTGCGTTGTTTGTCTATTGCTTCTTTCTCTTTACTTAAGATCTGAACTTCCTTTGTTAAATCTTTATACAGTCTGTCTAACTCCTTGGCCTTCTCATGGGCATCGGACAAACTGTTATGCAACTTAGTTGATGCTTCAGAACCCCGGTTACGAGCATCTTCTATCTGCCAAACAGGTGAGTATCACAACATGAATCCACATGCAACAGACAATACATGCATAAGATGTTAGGATCCAGAAATTTGTAGCTCCAAGAAACCATGATTCCAGAACTAGGTTCCTGAGCAAAAAGTGCCACAAAAGACTATAGACCACTAAACTAATATAGCCACCTGTGGCCAAAAGCAGTGTAGACTCCAAAATAGGATACAAAACAAGTATAAAAATGTTATGAAAGTAGAATAAGAAGCAAAACAGAAACAAGAGAGATTCAAAAAAGAAAATGAGGAACTTTCTTTGTGTATTATAGACACTTCTCATTGTTATTTCGATTAATTTCATATAATGTGACAGTATACACACTAGAACCCTTGGATACGTGCCACTTGATCCCAATTTGAATTTGAACTTTATTTTTGGCACATTTGGCATGCATCCAAGGGTGCTACTGTATACACTGTCAATGTATCCAAAATTAATCCTTATTATTTATGCATTAGAACTCTATATTAATATAGTATCAAAGTGCTCAGTTTGCAATTTGGCCCAAATCAAGAAGCACATGACCAGCGCAAGATAGCAATTAAAATTGAAAAGAAATGGAGGATGTATCAAAGATAGAATGCTAAGAATTTGCACCCAAGCTACTAAAATATCATGCAACAGAACAGACCTCCATCAGCTTCTGCCGGGCATCATGAAGTTCTTTGTCGAATATAGTGTACTCCAGAGATTTACGTTGCTTGTCCAGTTGCTGATATTTTTTCAATTCCTCTTTCTCTTCATCTAGTTCTCTCAATCTTTCGTCCAAGTATTGGACAACTTGAATAATTTGCCTTCTCTTATTACCTGATATATCGGTAGAGGTTAGTGGTCAATAGAAAAAGATAATCAACACGCACGCAACTGAACAGAACTTGCCAGTTTCTTGCATGATTTTCAAACTTTCACGACGTCTCTCTTCATATACCCGTGTCCCACCAATTTCCTTCAGCAGATCAAGTCGTTCTGCATCTTTCATTAACGTCAATGACGCAATCTGCAGAAAAGTGCAGAAGCAAGAGCAGTATTTGTAAGATACACTCCAATATAACCAAAATCAAGAAAAGAAAAATTTATTCCTTATTGGAAAAGCATCATACTTTCCCCTGCTGCACGACATAGTAAGGATTAGATCGAGAGAATCCAGCACTTTCCAGCAAATTCATTACTTCTGTCTTTCTGAAAAAAAAGAGAGAAAAAAAAAGAAAGAAACTATCTTTCTCATTTAACTTTACAACATCGTGCATATTAAAGAAAGTAGAAGGCCACCAACAAACTCTGTCAGATTTACGTATCAGTCAATCTAATGGTTACCCACGTGATATGTTTTGCATCCAAGAAGTATTCATCTTTCTTAAGGCCAATTGTTCTCCTCAACCGAACCTCCTCTTTATCTACCTGGTTCAATAAAGGAACTTTTAAATAGCAGCATCAAGAAGGGACATAGTGTTAGGTTGATTAACAGTTCACTATTTTACCAATAGAACAGGAAATGATAAAACAAACAAAAGTACAACACATAAGCAAAACAAAGAAAATTAGACGTGTTTTGCTAGAATGTTTCAGAATTTAAGTACAATAATTGCAATTAAATGTTAAAATTGGGGATATCTTCAATCAATTTCCTGTTAGTCTTCGTAAATGCACAAAACTAAGAAAATTCTGATTTAATCAGTTTTTCTCTTATCATCTACGATTCTATACACAACAATATGAATTGGGCCTGCAGTAATAAGATTTTAACTTCATCATATTGTAGAGAAGAAAAATCATCTCTATATGCATTTGCTTTCCTGGCAAGAAACAATCCTACTTTTTATTTTAAACTTAAAAGGTAGATGATATGATTGTCCATTATTTGGTCCTGGGAGTCTATACTTCCTTGGTTATTATTTAAGGAATTGTCGGCAAACAACAGTAGACAGTGATACTGCCCTTCATTTGGTTGATAATCAATGATTTTTTATCATTCCCAATAATTATTCTTCTGTTTGGGTTTTAGAGAAAGTCAATAACTCATAAAGGGATGTTTCATCGCCATTTCTGTTCAAGTTACATCGAGCACAATATGTAATTCAATCGTCTGAGCATTCTCATAAATATGATTGCGACAGTTGCAATGGATGTACATAATGGATCTCATTATAATTTTTTTTTAATTCACAAGCAAACCAATATGGCATATCAACTCATATGTAATACAGATTCAAACTCCGTTAATAAGTTATATCATCTTGATACCGTTAAACTATTTTCTGCTCAAGCACCTTCTCATCAGTAAACTCGAACATACTATGAAAACTTTATGGGAACTACTCCAGAAAAATGAAACAGTCAACAATTAGGTATCAATTCATTTAGCACAAAGCAAGCACCACAGCCCTACAGCTCCAAGAAAACACGACTGTACAAGGAACACAAAAAATGACCATCAACGTTTTACCGGAAAACGATTGTCAGAGTTGTCAAACACAATCTCCACAAAAGCAGATACCACCTGGTGTCCAGCTCCTTCCTATGAATTTCAAAAGGCAAAAATTACATTACACAAATAAAATCATATTAATTTGACCAGTATGCTAAGTTTCCCAAAACTCAACAATAAAACACGACAATTTAGCATAACACATACATGAAGCAAAGCTTGCCTTTCTTCTGACCGCAAGTTATGGAACAAATCGCTTATGACAAATCGAATGGCTGCAAATGCAAAATCAAATTGACGGATTAACAGAAGGAATCAATCACTTAAGCTCAATTTAGCATGAAAACGAAGCTTTATAATCAACAAATATATGAAAATACTCCAGCTACCTACCGTGGAAAAAATTAGACTTGCCAGAGCCATTAGCACCAACTGCAGACAAATTTAGCTTAATTAACTAAGTAAATAGTTGTTCAAAAAAAATATCCGCTCGGAGGAATGCTATAAGAAAATAAATTACCAACGCAGTTAACTTTCGGACTGAAGGGCTCAGTAGCAATTTGCTCACGGTAACTCTTAAACCCTTCGATTACAACCTAAAAACGACAAAATTAATCCAATTAATTCACCAATTCACTAATTAACCATATCCATTTCCAATATCAAACTAACAAACCGCCCAAAAAAGTTCAAAAGAACTTAATTACCTGCTTTATATACATGATGACGACTCTTTCTCACAAGAGTCCACAACTAAAAAATTTCTTCTGCAGAAATATTCAGCCAACATGAAATTACGACAGTAGAACTTTGATATACAGCTTGAAAGACTAAAAAAATTAACAAGAAAAAGAAGAAAAAAAGGAAAGGAAGAATTGTTACCTTTACTGACTTCGAAGTAGAACCCTAGCTCTGCTGTGAGACTGAGTGCAAATTTTTGTTATTATTTTCTTCTCTTTTTGTTTTTTGGAAGTGAAGAGGAATTTGAAGAAGAAGAAGAAGAAGAAGAAGAAGTTGGAAGGAATTTGAGAAAATGAAGACTAAATTAAGGAGGTGCCATTTTTCCGCTGGAGAGAAATGAAAAAAATGGCGGAATTTGAGAGGAGAGAGTGAGGAAGAAGGGGGAAATTGGAGGGAATAAATATTTAGGAGCGAAGTATTAAAAGCTTACATGATAAGTTTCTTCTTCATTTTCCGAAGCAAAATTAGTAATAATTAATTAGCTGAAAATTAGACTGCGGTTTAGGCTGACTAATAGCCTAATATCAAGTATTTAGGGTTGTTATCACTTTACCCTCTAATATTTAGTGCTACTATCAGTTTCTCCCCTAATTTTATCTTTTTCATACTTTTTCCCCCTCAACTTTGACCAACGTCAGACTCTCCTTTTTTCAAGTTTTTGTCTTAAGAAATTGATTGAACTCATAAACCAAAAGAGATTTATTTTTGACTAAACAACCAAGAACAAACTATTGGCACTAAGAAGTTTGAAATGACAAGTTTAGTTATGCTTTAATTATAGTAACATTTGGGATTGTTGAAATTTTTGTTTTAATTTCAACATATTTTGAAATTAGAAATTTATAAGAAAACAAAAATTAGTAGATAAGAAACTGTATGTCAGCTTTTGTGAATGTTCAATAATCATAAATGGGGCTTTCTGTGATGTAATGTTGAAATTTTTTCATCACCCCAAATTATGTCTTGAAATGACATAATTTTTACATGCAATGAATTTAGTTGTATTCATGCAATGAATTTAGTTGTATTCAATAAATTCTCTCATCTAGAGAAACTCAATTTTGGTAACAATCATCTTGCAGGAAAAATCAAATTTCGTGATGTATTTGAATTAACAAGCTTGGCATTTTCAACCTGTTGGTCAAATCATGCTTGAGGTTTTTCTCTGGTTTTTCATAACAAAATTCAAAAGTTTTAAGAGTTCTTTCGTTACTTCGACAGTGATTCTCCACTTACATCCCTTAATAACTTGAATCGTGATCTTTCAGTTATAAGTTAAGTGTCTTATCAACTAGATTATACCTCATTGTCAGCCAATAATTTCAATTTCTTGACTTCTTTAGTCAACCTTGATGTCCAAATTACTGATTTCACTGGCAAGTTTCCAAGTTTTATTCTTTCCTTACCCAATTTTAGAAAGAGTAAATCTTATATACACTGATGGTGTATACACTATCATGGTTGGATATGCGACACATATATAAAATTTGAATTTTAAATTCAAATTCAAATTATATGTTATATATTTAATGATAAAAGTGTATACATTATCAGTCTACAGAAAATTAACCCTTTTAGAAAACTCATAGTTGAAAACAACGTGGAACTCCTTGATACTTCATCAATGTTTACTTGGAGCAGCTTTAGTTTCCTTGGGAACTTGGATCTCTCACTTACACAATTACTCAGGTGACCATTCTGATTAGATTGGTTATGCAAAGTCCTTGAATCAACCAGATTCTAAAACAGACTTGCCTTTTACCAATTTTACTAGCACTGATCCATCAACAATTTCAAATCTTGAGCTAGCTTAATTCCTTAGATATTTCATCTAACAATTTTCACGGTGACATTCACCTTCAAAAGCTAACTTATATACAACTTAGAGAACACAGATTCTTGGTTGATTTCTGTCCACTGGCTGCAACAAAAATCACATTCTGAATTTCCACTCATATTTAGGCACTCTGCCCTTGATAACATATGGCTGCAAAAGTTGAAATATATGACTCTGTCAAAGTAAATAATCAAACTCAAATTTAGGCCCTCTACCCATGATTAACATATGGCCACAAAAGTTGAAAGATTATATGACTTTGTTGAAGATATTTACTAGAACCCATATTTGTACCTCTAAATTCCAAGTCCTCCTCTTTTTCCGAGATGCCAACCATCTGGGATGTTTGGGGCAAACTAAACAAAAATACACATGCTCTCCTCGAGTTAAGGAATTTCAAGGTCTTGCCAAATTATTAAAAAGTGTAATTTTGTGTTACTTAATCACAAAAAATGATCTTTTTGCCTTCTAATCACAAAGGTGATGTTTTGTGATGGTATATGTCTGATGAGAATAGAAGGAGTATTTTATTTTTGTGACTTCTTCCCCTAATTAGTCTCCATCTCTGAAATTTGTGGTTGGATTTCTTGTTAGATACAGGAGGGTGGTACTTGGGCATTTTCTAGGGTAAATTTTGGACAGATTTGGGGGTAATGGCTGCCATATGTGGGAAAATTCTCTGATATTTATTGAATTGCTGGCCATTTGCTTTAATTTTTTTTCACTGTGACTCACCAGTGGTACTGGTTGAGCACTTTAGCCTATCATTGTTGCTGTTTTTGGAGACACTTGCTTATTTTCAAGTTTCAGTTCTGGTGGATTGAGTTGCTACCGTTGAATTTAATTCTTTACTGTCTGTGCACCAGTGGTACTGGTGGGAGTGTTTTGATTACATTCGTTGATTTTTTTTATGGTCGCCTGTACTGTTTGCGAGCTACTAACCTTGTACTTCAGTTGTGGTCGCACTTTGACCTGTGGTTGCTGATATTGCCAATTGCTTGGCTAAATTGCAAATTTGGTTAATTGTATTGGGTAATTGACTGTCCAGTTGGAAGCAGTTGTTACTACTTTGGGGTCCAAGTGTGTCTCATTTGCTGAAATTTGTGTCCAATTGTGGGTGAATTGCTGCTATTGCTTATTGGGGGCGCCCGTGACGCTTCTTTTTGCTTATTGATATTGGTTGCATGTTCTAAGCGGTTCTCGTGACTGATTGCTTGTTTTTGGACGGCTACTATGCTCCTCCTTTGTTTATTGCTTATTGGTTGTGTCTTATTGACTTGCTTGGGGTCTTTGGAGCAGTTGTTGCACTTTGGACGGCCTTAATTCTGAATTTGACTACATGGGGTCCATGAGTACTTATTGATTGTATTTGCTATAAGTGTTGGGGTCTGGTTTAATCTATAGGAGGTTGAATTGTGCATTTTGCTCATTGGGATGGCTTTAAAAATTGTTATTACTTTGAATTTTCGGCTTCCATTATTTGTTGGCAATGGTAGTCTCTTGTTGCTTAGAGTGATATTTAGAGTTCATGGTGAAGCCACGAATGGCACCAGCTCCAGATGCGAGTTGAGAGACTAGAGACTCGGATGACCCACATTGACGTCACCATGCACGTCTTGATCCCCAATTTCCACCTGAACTGCCCCTGTTTTGATGACTTCAGGGAAGTACCGTTGCCCCTCTCCTTCCTTCTACTTTTACATTATCACATTGAGGGCAATGTGTGAATTAGGTGTGGGGGGGAATCATTGTGGTGCTAGAAATTTTGTTTTTAGTTTCTAGAGTTTTTTGTTTTTCTTTATTTTTTTTTGGTTTGTTTTTGTCCATCTTTCGTTTATTTTCTTTTCTTTTCTTTTTTCTAGTGGTCAGTCTTCATATGAATACCAAGTTTTGATGTTGGATTGTTGTCTCTGATTCTGATGTTGCCAAGTTTATTAATAAAAGGTATCGAGTTGATGTGGTTGAGTTCAGGAACATCTTTTTGGTGAATATCAATAATTGCTTGACTTTTCTAATTTTTAATTAACTTTTCTAGGCATAGGGAATGATTGTTGGCATTTTTCTTGTGAATTGGTCCAATTATTAATTTTAGTTCTCCATGTTTGGAAATTTGAGGCTGGCTGCTGTTATTTTTGTGTTATTTTTAGTTATTGTGCTATATGGTTATAAATAAGAGCTGACTGTACTTCGCTAGTGATTACTACTGAGTAACCGGGAATCTTCACCTAAAGTGTTGATTTTCGCGTCAAAAGGTAGTAGTTGCTATGAGTGCGCGGTCCCGTAGCAATTAGAGCTGAGTAACCGGGCTCTTCCATCTGTCAAATGTTGGAGTTCGCGTCAAAAAGTTCTAAGGGCTATAGACTAAGTCTTTTGTTCCTTCAAAAAAAAAAAAAACAAAACAAAAAACAAAAAGAAAAAAATAAAGATTGTGTTAGTATGTGAATAAGTCAGCTTGCCAGTTTGTGATCTTAATGTCGAGATTTTGGTTAATAGTTGGATCATTTGCTGATAAATGTGAGCAACCATTCCTTTTTCTTAGATTAGTTTGCTTTAAATTGGAAAAGTTGGTGGTTGGGAAGCTAACCGGAGTGATTTTTCTTGGATCTTAACTATGATGCTTGATATATGTTTTTCTGGGTATCTTGGCAATATGATAGTTAGAGCAATAGCCATTGTCAAAATTTTGGTGTTCAATTGCTGTTCTTATGCTTGAGGGCAAGCATGATTCAGGTGTGGGGGGAATTGATAGGGTATAATTTGTTAGTATTTTTATTATTAATTTTCCCTTCTATCCCTGACAAATATTGTGTTAATTGCTGATATTTACTCATATTTGGTATTTGGAATCAATTTCAGGAATGAAGCAGAAAACTACCAAAAAGGAGGGATTTTGTGAAAAATATGGAGACTTCTAAGGATTTCAATCCTTGGGCCCTTGAATTGGTGGGGGACCACAAGCTAGTGAAAGGCATTTGGTCATTTGGGCTTTAAAGAAAGCAACGTAGAGAGACTTGGAACAAGAAGTACTTGGGAGGCTTTGTCCACATGTGTGGGGACCACCTAGATAGCTTTTAGTCATCTTTCTTTTGTTGCTTTAAAAGGGGACAACGTACAGAAGCAAAAGATATCGAGGGCTTTAGTTTTAGTTTTTTTAGTTTAGTTCTAGTTTTCTTTCTTTGGACTGGCCTCTGACACACGCCAGGTATTCGACAATATTCCCCAACGGGGAGATTTTCTCATGAGGCGTGGTTAAGCTTTTCTAGTCAAGGGGACAACTGACGATTTGGTTCGACAATTACTGTGAGATCGAATCTGTTTTAATCATTTTCTTCATTTATTGGTATTTATATGTTCCTTGATTTTAATTGCTATGGCCTTGTGTATGATTGATTAGTGCGCAATAATTAATTATTCATATAGGCTATTTTTGCTAAATAGGGGTAATTGAATCCGTAATTGTTCGTTATCTCTACCTCAGTAGCAACTGGCGTAATTGGGTTTATGTCAGGGGAGCATATGATCTAATTTAAACAAACCCTCGTAGCGTGTTTGTTGGTTAGGATTGGGCCTTTCTAATTATTAATGCAATTTAGAAATTAAATCCTACGGTCGTACCTAGGGTTACTTTTGGGTTAGAGAAATAGCTAACGGTCGTACCTTAGCTATCGAGAAATTAAGGAAGGGTTGGTTGTTTATCGCGTGCATGACAACTATAACTAATCTATTGCTAAATGTTGGAATTATTTCTGCATCAATGATCAGTGCATGAACCATTTCTGATGTGTACCCTTGGCTAGAGTTTTCCCAATCATTTCTTTTAATTAATTATTTTCTGCAGTTAATTTATTTAGTTAGCATTTAATCCAAAACCCCCCATACTTTGGACTCTAGAAGAAACAAATTATCCCCAGTCCCTGTGGATTCGACCCTACTCACCGCTATATACAAAATCTGTATTTTTCTCGAGTAGGTATTTATTATTGTACAGGTTCGGCACCTGTCATTGGGGCAAACTAAACAAAAATACACATGCTCTCCTCGAGTTAAGGAATTTCAAGGTCTTGCCAAATTATTAAAAAGTGTAATTTTGTGTTACTTAATCACAAAAAATGATCTTTTTGCCTTCTAATCACAAAGGTGATGTTTTGTGATGGTATATGTCTGATGAGAATAGAAGTAGTATTTTATTTTTGTAAGGTTGAAACCTTGTGTACCTATGGGGTTCCTTAGTTGATGACCAAGAATGAAGTGCTACAAAATATTTACCCAATTTTGTTCACTTGAATTATATTCTGTGAGTAGGTTTCCTCCATTTCTGAGATGTTATTTTCAGCCTTAAATATTTGAAGGAATAGTAATTTTTGACCCCAAAATAAATAAATTATCTTCTGTAGTTTTTCTAAATCAAGGTACTAAATCACTAAATAATTGGTTATTGGTTAAGCTACTATCACATATCCAACAACATATGCATCCTTTTATTATTATTTTTTTTCAATGAAAGTGCAATACTGCTGTTTAAAAACATCAGCAAGATTACGAGACTGAGACTAGAAAGAAATCAATCAATAGATTAGATGATAGATTGATTGGCTCTTAGCAACTTGACCATTAGTACTTAGTAGGATAATTTTAAAGAAGACAGTAAAAGATTTCTCTTTTTTTTAAAAAAAAAATTTCACAATGAATTGGAATACTTGCCATCTAGAGCATTTTATATGCATACTAGTTTAAAAGCATTTGTATTGCATGTAACATGTTTCTTGCTGTATAGATTACTTAAAAAATTCGATGTCGATATTAATCTAACAAGACTATACATCAAATGATCAAAATAATTCACATAATTTTCTTTTGCTGATACTTAAGTAATACATCTTAATTAGGAAGGTAACTCAATTCTGTCCTCAGAAAGAAAAAAAATTACACAGCAACAGATTTCCTGCTTCAGTTTTTTTTTTTTTTAATTTCACGTTTACATTTTTGTTATCATTGTAGAAACCTCTGCTGAGCTCTGTAAATTAAAGTTTGTTAGAAAAATAAAACAAGCTAGTTTTTATTAGTTATTTTAGCCGAACGAGTAATGGACTATTTTAAGTGGTAGTTTAATTAGATTGTTCAATTTGATGTCTTGATAGAGAGTCACTTGGTCTTAGAAGTTTGTGTTCAATACACTTGCGCTTTTCAAACACATCCAAATTTTCACTCCAGAAGTGTAGGATGTGTAGCTAAGAAAAGCTTGGGAATGCAGCATGGAGCTCAATGTCTCATCAGCCCGCCAGAGAAACTGCGATGATTGTTAGCTTATGATGTAATGGGCGTTCGCATGCCTCGACTTGTTTCCATGTCATGAGCTTAAAGCCCTCCTACCAAATCAAAAACAAAAAAAAAAAAAAAAAAATCACTTCAGCCTCTAAATTTCAAAAAATATGTTCCACTTAAGTAAATTTTGTCCCATTTTATTCTACAAAATATGAAATATTTTATACTTTAGTCCTTAAAGAGGAACAAATTTTATAATTTAGGAATAAATTAGACATATATTATATAGAGAAAAATATAGTTTTAGTACTCAAATTTTGACACATGAGCGGTTTTAATACCCAACCTCTGGATAAAAACAAATTTGGTACCCAAACTTTCAATATTTAAGCACATTTAGTACTCTTGACAGTTTTTTTCCAAAATGCGACCGAAAAGAGTCACGTGATAATCTCATGTCTGATAATTATTGCATAAAAAAAATGTCAAAGAAACGTAAAATATCTTTCTGACACTAAGTACCAAGAAAGATATTTTAAAAACTTTAATCACTTGCCCGACTCTACTCATCTTATTCCTTTTCTCCTTCTTTTGCTGTATTTCATCTTCACCTTACTGTCAAAAAGATATTTTACATTTTTGTGGCATTTTTTTATACAATATTTGCCGAATATATGACTATTTTTTTATCAAATATTTGCTGAATATATGGCTATCACGTGACTTTTTCAAGTAGTAATTTAGAAAAAAAACCACTAAGAGTATTCAATGTGCTCAAATATTGAAAGTTTGAGTACTAGATTTGTTTTTATCAAAAGTTTGGGGATTAAAACTGCTCATGTGTCAAAATTTGGGTATCAAAACTGCATTTTTCTCTATTATATAACTAGGACAAATTTTACTACAAGAAAATTGACATTTAGCTAGGAAAAAAGTCGCGGCAAAAACTCATAAATTTATAGCCAAAAACCATTTTTGACAATAAAATATTGTCGCCAATTTCGTAGCTGAATCCTGGTAGCAAATTGTAATAGGCCATGAAAAGAAGTTTTTCGTCGCCAAGGCCAACTGCATTGGCTACATAACTTATTCATGGCCAAATGACTATTAGCAATGGCTCGGAACAAACTTTGTAGGCAAAAGATTAATTGCATTGGCTACAAAACTAATTTGTATCCAAATGAGTATTTGCATTGGCTACAAAATTGTTTCATAGATAAAAGATTAAATCTTCATAGCCATTGCCCAAGAAGAATGTCCAAGATTTCTATCTCGTCGGGAAAAGTAGAAAAAAGCCTTGTCTGGAAAGCAATTTTCCAACAAAAAATGGTTACGTTTTCCGTGAACGTATTTTTTAATTATTTTTTTACCTCACATATATCAAATTGCTACAATACATTTTTTTACAAAAACTCTAAAAAAATTGCAATATAAATTGTGTGAATGAAGTATTTTGTGACTAAAATTGCTACGATTTGAAGGCTTTGTAGCCAAAAACTATACTACTGGCTACGAAACTTGTAGCCTATTCATCATTATAGGCTATGAAAATAGGCTTGTAATTGAAAATATCATAGTAAATAGTTACTTCTCTTGTAGTGAGGGACTGAAGTACAACAGTTTTGAGACCAAAGTGAAAATATAAATATAGTCCGAAAGTACAAAGCGGAACTAACCCTAGAAGTTTTGTCCATCTTGGGTTTTTTCTTTCTTCTGGATAGACGCAAGTTTTTCAATTAACTAGTAAAAATTGTTTCAAATCACAGAATTATTTAAACCTAGAAAAGGGAAAAAAATCCAATCATACGTATCATTCTAGTATATTGACAATTTCAAAAAACTTGTTCGAAACATTATCATAATAAGATAGCCATTGGATAAGCAAGCGCTATTAGTAGTTCAAGACATCTGTCAAGGACGGAGATACCATAGATTTAGCTATAAAAATCATACTACTATTTACTTATAAAAATACAAGTAAATGTTATTAAGGAGAGCTTTACAAATATGAGACTCAGGAGGGATTGAAAAGAGGGTGACGAGGTCAAAATTGAACATGAATCCAATTGACATGGGACCTGTAAAATGGCTCAGTTGTTAAAAAAATCAAACTAAGGCCGACTTTTTTTTTTTGGGAATAAATGGATCATGAAAGTACCATTTAAATGGAGTATTGGACCCTTTTTTGACAGCTCGATCTCTCTCAAAACCACCTCAATGGTCGTATTCCATAGGTATTACTAGGGGTGGCAATTTTCGACACGACCTGAAAACACGACACGAACCTAACACGAAATTAATGGGTTTGGGTTGAGGTTTCGGGAATTCGGGTCAGAATCGGGTTGGATCCGATGAACCCGAAAAGAAAACAGGTCGATTTCGGGTCAACCCGTGGTGACCTGATATGACCCGATATGACCCGTTTACGAATTAAAAATAATTTAATAAACATAAAAATAATTTTATCTAACTAAACTAAGTTATTCTTTTTTTCAAAGGCATTAATTACTTAATCCTAAATGAATTTATTTAATTTGTGTGAAGTTGAAATTATTATATTTGGACAAATAATATATTATATTATTTTTTACTTTTATATTGTTTTAATTTATTTTATATTTTGTTTGGGATAAAACACTTTTACGGTGTTTAATTTATTTTAGATTTGGTTTGGAATTATTTATTTAAATTTTTATTACTTGATTATGTAATTAGTTTTGTAAGAAATTGATTTTATTAGAAATTACAGTGATAAATTAATAAATTAAAATTAAGTTTCGGGTCATTTCAGATCGACCCGCCAACCCGTCAATCTGAAATTTTTGGGTTTCGGGTCAGCACACCTGACCCGTCACGGGTTGACGGGTCGGGTTCGGGTCAACAGATTTTCTGGCGGGTTGACCCGAACCCGACCCGCCAACCTGATTTGGACCGAATTGCCACCCCTAGGTATTACTTAGGGAATCTGAATATGCTTGAATCCCTAGACCTTTCTTGCAATCAACTTGAAGGATTGATCATTTCTGTGGAGTTTCTGCATCTGTCATTTCTTGAGTTCGTAACCTTTCAGAAAATCATCTAGTTTGACCCTTTCCTCGAAGAAGGCATTTTGTTACATTTGGAAATGATTTGTGTGGAGGGAACTTGGTGTTAGGTGGATTACCGATGACCAAAGATTGTGGAGATACATGGGCAAAACCACCACCATCATCATTGGGATTTTTCATCAACGGTATGATTCTGAGTACTTTGATGGATTACTTGGAAAGCTGTTCTTTTGAGATATTGCTTCAGATTAGTGCTCGGATAAGCAAAAGGAAGTCTCATATTCTCAAATAGAAAACCAAGACTGTTCATACGGATTGTTGAAGAGTCGTATAAGCGGTGGAAAAGAGAAGTGGCAACTTACAAAATTGGCAAGCAATATGCGCTTTTTTTTGCGTAAATTACTTATAACCCCCTATAGTTTTATATAACGTCAAATAATCTCCCTACGGTTTCAAAATAGTAACATAATCCTTCTGTGGTTTTATGTAAAGTAAAAAATGGTCGAAATATACAATTAGTTATCTGTGTTTATATCAAACACTCTCTAAAAGCACGTGCTATAAAATTTTAATCTCTATGTAACATTCTTATAGTTTGTATAAATATTCACTTTATTCCATATGATTTTTGTAGTTATTCACGTAATCTCTTATACTTTTATACAGGGTAGTTAAGCCTCCGATTGATTTAGGATTTAAATAAGGACATTATTGGTATTTCAATTCAGAACATTACATAGGTTATTTTCCATCAAGTTTCCACTTTACATAATACCATAGGAGGATGAAGATGAAGTGGATATTTTGAAATGTTAGGGAGGTCATGTGGCAATAGATAAAACACAAGAAGGTTATATGTAATTTACCCTTTTTTTTTCCTTTCTTCTTTTGTTCTACCTCTGTCCTTGCATGATAACCATTTGCATATAACTATCTTGTTCTTTGCTTCTTCCCCATGATAAAATTGATTAGTGAATGATGCTTATTCATAGGATTACCTTTTTTATGTATGGATAATCAATAGAAAATTGGACCTCAAGCTCCAGGCCTCCGGAATGAAGTGGCAATAAGGCAAGATTAGCAATAAAATTGGCTTCATTTTGGTTCTCTTATTCTTGATTTTTAGTTTTTATACGGTTATCAAATCTATATCGTGATATTGGTTCCCTGCCACTTTATCTGTTGTTCCAAGGCTCAAAGCAAGAAGACAGTTCCATATAAAATAAGAAAATAGGACAAATATCCCTGATTAGTTTGTGTTTTCAGAAGAAAATTACGAGAAGGATACTTTACATCGTTCTCCCGCCAACCAAGACGTGACTTTTTAATGGTACAAAATAGTTGCGCCTTCAAATGCCTCACAACTGAAAGTCGAGATTTGGAGCTAGGCAAGGATCACTCCTTCAAACAACTTGATGCTCAATTCTTGTCAAGAGAAACAATCAAATTGGTTCACTGAAAATAAGATTGCAATTATGAAATATAAAAAGATAACAACTACAATCAAGAGCCTATTCTTGGTAAAATCTTGATTTCAATCAAATTTTACAATGAGCAGCAATGCTAGAACATAAATGGTCTAGTTGTACCTATTAGATATCAGTGAAAATTTACTAGCAAGCCTGCTTCCATCTAACATGAATGGGCTCCAAAAACTCAACCCTTTTCCTTTATCAAAGAACTTACTCAATGGTAGGAATGGCAACGGGGGCAGATTTGGGGTGGGGGAGGATTAATAAAAATTTATCATATAATTTTACTGTAGTCAAAATTTAGCAAATAATTAAATACTAAAATATCAATATATAACCAAATCATTATCCATTGTAATTTCACAATTGAAACCCATAAAAACAATCAAACAAAAACTATTTGAATACAATCCAACATGATGAAACAAATATAACTAAAGTAATCAAATTTTCACTTTTGTAATAAATACAATCACTAATTCATTATTGTATTTTTTTTGAGAAAAAAAGTGTTATTGTATTAAGTGTGAATATATTAGTAAATTTAATATAAATAATTAATAATTTCTATTTATAGACATGTATAATTATTAGTATAATTGATAATATCAATTATATTACATTAACTAATATACATTATATAATACTTATAACTAATAATATTATTAGTATAAATTTGTAACTAATTAAAATAAATATTATTTGCTAGAACATAATCATATCCTGCGCACCCATCCTATTAGCCCCGCAGGCATCCGCCCCAATTGCCATCTCTATTCAATGGTACACTTCCGTCCTAGTTATTCCGATTTCTGAACTTACTGCACTTAGTTCCAGAACATAATCATATCCTAGGATTTCAAATAGAGGAATTCATAGGAAATTTATTAAATAATACGTGTTCCAATTTGACAAAACTTGTATTCCTTAAACTTCCCAAGCGTCGGTCACTATAGACAGCCGGGAACAACTTTAACAATGGTACTCTCCCCCAACCTCTTCTCCGATGAAGGAATTGCCAGATTTAGTTAGACACTCGAACCATTTAGATTCTGTATAACTCTCACGTAATGACATTCCTTAATCCCTGTTGCCAGCTGGTTAACTTCCGAGAACTGGAAAACTCTAGCTGTTGGATTCAATCATCTCCAGTCCAGGGTCCATTGCCACTTTCGGTCTGCAATTTATGAGGACTTACAATACTCGACTTGTCTATAAACAAATTCAATGGTGGGATTCCACAATTTTTTGTAAGCTTAAGCTCTCAAGCGTTGCCAGGACATTTACAAACCTCGATTTGAATGGCAATTTTTTGGAAGGGTCAGTACTCACTATCACGATCACTGGCCAATGTGAAAAAAACTGGAAATCCTTGATGTCAGGAACAATAATATAAGTGACGTTTTTCCAACATGGCTAGAAAATCTTCCACATTCCAAGTCTTTAAGCCTGAAAGCTAATGGGTTTTTGGATCCTTTGGCACATTCAAGAATCAAATTAGACTTAGAGGTTGTGCATTGTTGATTTCTCCAACAATGAATTCAGGGGTGTTTTCCCTACAATACTTTCCAACAGCTTCAGAACTATGATTAGGCAAACATCAATTAGATAGAACCAATGTTTATCAACATTGGGGGAATTTAAATTCATTGAATCGTCAAGCATCTCTTGCAATCAAATTGAGGAAGATATCCTAGAGTAATTTACATTGCTAATTACATCACTTTTAGTTGCATTCTTAGAAATCTGTCACAAATCATCCTATGGGGCAAATTCCTATAGATCGCGAATTCAACATATGTTAGAATAATATGTAGAAAATAATATGTTGAATAAATGCAAAAATGCATTGTCATTCTCTGCCTAACCAATGTTATACGAATGTAGAAAAGTAAATCTTATATACACTGACAGTATATATATCATCACTGTTTGATTCATGACATGTATGTAAAAATTAAATTTCAAATTCAAATTTTATATTTCAAGGAAAATGGTTTTTTTATGCAAAGCAGCATTACGAATGTCTGTTGGGCCTTAAGAATCGGGCCTTTCACAAATGCTGCCTAACATAGTCTAATTTAGAAAATCATACTTTTGTCAGTTGGGCCTTAAGATAAGGTTTGCAGGAATTTTAACAATGTATAGTAGAAGTTGAACTCACGGCTCTTCCATGGAATGCCTTAGGAGGAAAGTGATACTGGATCCGGGAGCTACCCTTTCTAGACTAATCTCTTTTTTCCTAGACTAACTAATTGTACTAGGTGAAGAAAAAAAAAAAAGTGGTTAACACATAGTTGCCCTTCAAAAGAGTGATCACTTTAAGGTAATTCGGACAAAATTGTAATATACATTCACTTTCTTTCGGAAATGTAGGATGCTGCTTCATTTTCAATTTTAACAACAAAGCCTTTGATTTGCTATCAGAGAAAATTATTTACAATCTTATATATTATGAGCTAGGCACAAGGTCAGCTTATAATGATTAATTTGGATGTCGATATTACTTAACATTTCTTTCTTGTGACCCCTTAATTTATTGCTCAATTATGCCAATAAATCTTTATTTACAAAACTTTTACTGCTTTTTCTAAGACATTTACATGTTATAATAAAGGACTATTCAAGGAACATTTCGAATAATTGCTACTTTGTATTATGCATGCACGTATGCACGTATGTATGTATGTATGTATGTATGCATGTATATATACATATACAAAAAAATATTTCACAGTTCTGTGAAAGTTTTTATGACACTCAATTCAAGCATTACACTATTTTCATATACTTTAGGAGCATTTATCTACATAATTCTTTGAAAATTTCCCAGAAATTAGGAGACAAATGAAAGAACGGTTTGGCTACTATATGAATATGTAGTAAGTCTTTTCAGTTTTTAAATCGTGTTTCTCAATTGCTCTAAAATTGTGTTTATGTCAAGGATGGCCCAAAGAATCTTTAGAAGGATTCAGGTCATTGTGATTATTTCACAATTTAGAAAAGTAAAGATAGGTTGATTTGGACCATTTTTTTTTTCCAAAGACTTGACTCCATCAATTCAACATATTTCCCAATAATTCTTCAACACATCACTTTACTATAGAGACTATTACATATTGTCACACAATATTTTTTCTATGCTGAGCATTCCAATTAAGACATGCTAATGTGTCGAATCTGGCAGAAAATTTAACGATGTTGATTAGAAGTTGAACCGACGGGTCTTCTACGGAATTGAATGTAGACAAAAATGTAGTACGATCTATCCTTTTCTAAACTAACTTATTGTAAAAGGTGGAAGAAAAGTTAAAAGTCAGAACTTAAAGTCTTTCCAGCCCAAAGAGAAAGATCGTCTTCAAGCACTTCTAAACCCGGATTGTACTCTATTTCCCTAGCTTAATTTAACTGTTAACGAATTACATTCACTTGGATTAGAAATTATTGGGAAACAAAAGTTGGATCCTATACCATCAAAGAAAAATACACATAATCTACTATATATTTGTTATCTATCTGATTTTGTACTGGATGTCTTACTGCTTCATGAATTATGCAGAATACTAAATTTTAATAGCTATCTTGCTTCACTTTTTTTCTCTTATGAACTCTTTCATTGCTCAATCACACCAATAAATCCTTTTTAGCAACTAAATTTCTAGCACTTTGCATGTAAAATTAGAGCACCATTCAAGAAATATTTCAAACAATTGCTATCTTGTATTAATTACGTGTATGTTTCCGGATTAAGAAATTTCATAGATCCACGAAAGTTTCTATGAAAATCAAATTAAGCATCACGCTACTGTTGTATAATTTCAGAAGCTTTTATCTCCATAATTCTTTGAAAATTTCTCCTGAAAATTGGAGACAAATGAAAGAATGGTTTGGCACTATGCATAACATATAAATCTTTTCAGCTTTTAAATTGTGTTTCTCAATTGCTGCTTTAACATAGTCCTGATATAGACAAGAGGAACAAGAATATTGGTAGAAAGTCTTCGTCATCTATGCCATGGAAGTCTTGAAGGAGCATGGCCCAAAGGCTCTGCAAAAGTATTCAACTCATTGTTATTTTTTCACTATCCATAAAAGTAAGGATAAGTGGAATTCGACCATATTTTTTCTCAAAGACTGAGTCAAGACAGCACTATGACAAGTCCAGTTATTCACGTATAAACATGCAACTAGCATTCGGTATTCTGTTAATACAACTTTGAACAAATTTTATCAACTAAAGATGTAGATGCAAAAATCTTTTGATAGTATCTAACTTTTCTTCCTTCTATTGGAGGCTCACGAACTCCTCAGCTTTTCTTTCCTGGAAGAACATTTTTGCTTCAATTTAAAGAAATTTTTAATGCAAAAGCAGCTATTGGTCTTTCCTAATTTCGTGATCTCCGGGTCTGTATTAATTTGCGAATATGATATCTTGGAAAATTAGTACAGATCGTTGCAAATGGGACAGTATCAAACAATTATAAGTTGTCTTAATATAGTGAATTGACCCTGAATTGATAGTCCTGTTTTGATAGATCTGTTTTCCTTTTTCATCTGTCCCAAATTGTAGTCCATTTTTCAATTGAAAAATGTGGTTGTCTTTTATTTTTTCTAAAATACTCTTATTCAATATAAGTTGTTATTACTATAAACTACCTTATTTATTTAATATAGATTATGAGTATTGAATATAACCTACCCATTTAATGCATTTAGATTTTCCAAAACATATTGATATATGAAAAGTCAACTTTATTTAATGTAAGGGTATTTTAGGAAAATAGTAATCTAAATTTATTTTTTCAACAAAGTTAATTACTTTTTCTTAAACTATGTGAAAAAAACTAGAACTATCAAAATGGGACACAGGAAGTAAAAATTTCTTGACCAATACAATTTTCTAGAAGAAAAAGAAGAAGGAGAAAAGGCTTGATCAATACGATCTATGTTGTCATTGGCGCGTTTAATGGGATATAAGTCAATAGTGCTGTCATTGGCGTTGGCGTGTTTAATGGCTTGTTGGCGTATTTGAAGAGTTCTTAATGGGTTATAAGTCCTTAACTTTAGCTTGAAACTTGAAACTTGAAAGTAGCATCCTTCTTGCACCCATTTGGCACAGCATTTGGATAGCATTCTAATTCTAAAGGAGTAGCGTCCTCTCCATTATCCCTTCTCTCAAATTTTCCTAAATATATCTTTGGATAACAGACATATTTATAAAGTAATTTTCAACAATTGACTTTAGCTTTTTTAACCATGTTGCTTAACCTTGGTTTTTCTTTCAAAAAAATCTTTTTTTTTGTCTTTCTTTAAAAAATTTTCTATGGAAACGCCTAGGTATTTCTCTTTCTTTCTTTCAACTCCAATAATTCTAAAAGAAAAGTGACACTAAGATTTGATAATAGAAAATTTCATCCTATTCTAAGATATTATTTACATTGAAAATATTATATCTTATGTTTCCACATAAGACATGAAATAGCTAAATTTATTATCTTAATTGGAGATTTGTAATATTTTCACCGGTATAAATATAAAAGTAAATGTGTCAAAATTAATTTAGTTTTCAAAATGGATTGTTAAATTTGTAATTTGATGTTTGGTTAAACCCAATATCAAATTTTATTACTACATGTTGCACATGTGCCATTGTCCATTACGAAAAGTAAAATATTGACTTCTTGACACTCAATTTTTAGTTTCTGTTACAAATACATGAAATTTAGTCAATCTTTTGCTATTGCAAAACATTTTTTTTATTGATCAACTGCATTTAAATTGAAATTAGAATAATCTTCAACTAAAAATTATGAGCCAAATAAGGAAAGGTTATAGTTGTTATCATAAAATAGGAATTTTTTTGTAATTAAGCTTTCTTCACTAATAAATTGTATTAAAAAATTAACATAATTCATTCTAATTTTTTCTTAGTAAGAGGAAATGAATATATGTACTAACAGATAGGAAAATTGTGCTATTAATATTGTGACGCCCTCACTTCTCCCTAAGGCGAACCAAAGGGAATCGACGGGACGCCTGCCCAACTCTCGCAAGAACTCGGTACAATTCCCGTTATAGCTTAATACGATAATAACTAATGTGACAAGACAAAGTAAGAAAGTGAAGTCGCTTCCATATATAAATATCCGATCTTACACCACAAATTCAAAATACATTGATTACCCAAAATATACAACTGCCCCAAAAGATGTCTAGTCGATTACAATCGAAACCCTAATACAAAAATGCCTCAAGTCGGCGGTTCCTTATTACTTCCATTCCGATCCCTGTTAAGGAAAACAACTAATGGGGTGAGCCAATACTCAGTGAGGTCAAGAAATACACATGCAGGCACATAGTCCAAGTAACAGTAATAATCGGTAAGTAAAACCATAACGTTCAAGTAATTAACATTTCAAGCAGGTAAAAGTAAACAGAAACAATTCAAGAATATGGTAGCTCTCAGGAGCTAATTTCCACTTGCTTTGCCAACCTCGATCGAATACCTTCCCGCGATGACTCTCCATCAATCGGGTCGGTATTTTAAATCCGTAGATCTCCACTTACTTCACAGTTCCATCCACCATACACCGAATCGGGCCTGAACATCTATAAAAGGCGTTACTACTCGAGTAGGCCAAGCGAGATCTCTCCAATAGATCAAGTTTACAGTTTTTCTCATGGCTCACCAAACTTCCCGACCAAGCCCTTGCCGGCTCGAGTCGCAAGGTCGGCCGATGAGTTTGGGTATCCCCCAGTTTAGTTGTGTATCAAGGAGATTCACTCCAATGATATGTATACAGTTCAGTTATAGGTCGAGGAGATTCACTCCAACGACATATGCAGCCGTAGCATATAATTCAGTTCAATTCAGTTCAGGTAATTCAATTAAATTCAGGCAATTTAGTTTCAATTCATTTAAATGAGAACGAGTGCGATAAAGTACACACTCGACTCAGCAGTTATCAATTTTCAGTTCATAGGGAGCAATTCACATAATTGCAACAAAACATGCACTTGACACTCACCTAATTAAAATGAAAGAGTGGTGCACAATCAAGTGTTTAAGCGTCCGTTGTGAGGTCCTCTTGAAGGTCCCCTTGAGTGCCTGAGCAAAAATAGTTAGCTATTACACGCTACCACTTAAAAACCCCTAGCCATTGGAGAAGATTGTACCCTTGTACAATAAATAAGAAAATATAGTGAAAAGAGCCCTAATTACTCGTAAATCGAGACTCTAAAGTGGGGTTTAATATTACAAGGAAAAACTGTTTTCCCTCAAGAAATCAAGTCTAAAACAGTCATTCAATATCGAAGGGTAGTGAAGAGTTTCTAAAACTCAATTCCCTTCAAGTTCAAAAATTTCAGATTTAAGGAGCAATCTTTGAAAAATCATATATTACACTCTGTAGGTCCAAAATTGAAAATTTTGTACCGTTGGAAACTAGTTCTAAAGTATAGAAGACGCTTTTCTAAGATTCTAAATGGAAGATACTCAAATTTCGGCTTAAAAGGGCTAACTTGGACTTCCAAGACAGTTTCAGCCTTAGTTTTCGGTAAAGTTTGAAAATTCGGCAAAATTCATAGAAAGTGAACTAGCATCAGAAATTTGTACCTCAATTAGGATTCCAATCAAGGTTTAAAACACAACAAGAGGAACAAAAATCGGAGTTTCGAGCATCAAGATACAGCAGTCCAAAGTCGGCCAAAAGTTGATATTGTTTGCACATTTTCCAGATTTGAAAAACGACTTTGGTCCATCATTTATGTACCTAAATGGTCTTGGATTGACACCAAAATTGGTACAACTCAACTTCCATATGAAGACTACTTCTCTACCAAATTTCATTTGAAAATTCACACAGGAAGGTAGTGAACAAAACTACCAAATTTCAAGAAAATCCCATGACCAATCTGTCTTTTGCTTTCTTCTTCCTTTTTGAACATTTTGCCCCAATGAAAACGATTCAAATCTGGCTCATTTATGAAACAAAAGTCTTAGAAACATATAATATACATTTGGTAGGTGATTGACACCAAAATTTTCAAAATAACAAGTCCCAATTCGAGCTAGGCCATTCGGCTAGCCAAAATTAGGGTTTTTCTATCACTGGTGCAGTTCGGTAATTTAACCACATCTCACTCAATTCAACTTGAAATTGAGCATGGTTTGTGGCGGTGGAAACTGCATTTATAAGGCTATATTGCATCAGAAGAAATCATTTTGAAATCCAGTTCATAACTAGTTCAAATTCGAGCAACAAGTCCCAACAAATCACTGGCCCTCGAGCAAAGCGGTAAAGCAGAACAGGTAACTTTGAAGAACTACTACAGCTCACTCAGTTTGAATCAAGGGATTCATTTTATACCATTAGAAAACTACAGATGTCTAGTTTCAAATGCCACAAATGGCACTTGATTTCGATGTCTGAGCAAAGCATTATGGTCGTTCAAAGTTTACTGCCAGAGAGCCCCTGTTACCCGTTTTTCAGATTTGAAGATTTTTGAAATTCCAACTTTTACCCAACCAAATCAAGTGATTTTGGATGGAAACTTTCCACACATCTTATACAACATATCTACATCAAATTCAAGGTCATTTGATCATAAAAAAATTGAACCAAGGGCTCAGCAAAAACAGGGCAGAATTCGGCCTCTTCCCATGCTACTTCCCTTTGGTTTTCCTTCCACTTTTCCAACTTATATACACTTGTTTAACACTTAATCAACATAAATAACAGCCATAAACATCATATCAATCCAACATGTCCATTGTGGGATTTCATAGAGCCCACTCTACTCATTTTCAACCAAATAAAGACACCCACATGAAGCTACAAGCTTCAAGGTCAAATTTAATTCACTAAAACCAAGTTTCAAGGGTTGGATGATTACTACCTCTTAGATGATGAGAAACCAGAAATTTTTGGTCACTTAGAGCTCCAAGAAACTCGGCTAGAAGACCTCCTCCTCCAAGCCAAGATGAATCCCCAAGTTGCTAGGAGTTGGATGGTGTTTTGTTGAAGAAATTTGTGCAAGAAATAAGGTGAGATGATGAAGAGTTTTGCTCTTCTTCTTCCTTTGGAGTTTCGGCCAGCAAGGGGTGAGAGAAGAGAGTGGAAAAATCTGATGAGTGAAGCTTCTTGGAGAAGCTTGGTAGTTGTGGTTCAAATTTTGCACAAAAGTCAATTTTGAATAGTACGCATACGTGCGCGGTTCGTGTCCGTTTTCCTCTCGAGTTCGTTTCACTTGTGCACTAAACCTCTAATGCACTTCCTTTAACACTATAATTATTCACTCTTAATAGTCTAACAATAATTTTCTAAAGTCCTTCAATTAGTCGCGTGCGTGAAAACGCGAACTTACGACTCGCGCGCGATAAAGCGAAATTTCTAAGAGATTCTTGTAACGATAGTATAATTATCTAATACTTGGGTAATTAATCATAAAAATAACTATTTTAGAGTAAACCTATTTTTTTTTTTTTTTTTTTTGAAGGTTAAAGTACCTTTTTTTTTTTTTTTTTTTTTTTTAACCAAATACATCATATCATTCCATCCGGCGAAGAGCCGCAACTCCTAACCTATCTAAGTGGAAAGCTCCTCTCGCAATTTGGGGTAAGGCTGAAGCTGCCAAGTATATCTCCTCCCGGCCCAGCCGACACCCTTCACTGGCCAATGTATCTGCCACCTGGTTAGCCTGGCGATAACAGTGACGAACTCGTGGAACGTGATGCAACAGCCCAAACAACTGATAAACCTCCTTATAAATACTCCAAGGGCACCGAGATGTCCGATTTAAAACCTGCACTAGCACCAAGGAATCCAGCTCAACCTCAAATGAAACAAAACCCCGCTGGAGGCATAACCTGACCCCAAAAAGAAGAGCCCGGGCCTCAGCCTGCACACTCGAAGCCAACCCAAAATTACACGAAAATGCCAGGATCAGCCTACCACTAGCCTCCCGAAGCACACCCCCACCCCCACTCTCCCCCGGGTTACCCTTGGAGCACCCGTCTGTGTTGAGCTTGAGGCCCCCATGAGAAGGCCTTACCCAACTAACTAGCATGTAAGACCTGGCTGCATTCCAACTAGAAACCTCCAGATAAAAATCTACCCAAGATAATGCCGAGACCCTGCACTCCGGAAACTGTACCCTAAACAACTGTAAAAGCTCGACAACAATACCATGACATATCCGAACCCCCTCGATCTTCTGACCATCATATTTCATGCCATTCCTAGCCTTCCATATGTGCCAGCAAATCAACAAGGGAGTAACAAGATGAATAAATTTCAGAAACTTATTTCCGCGCTTCCCCTGCCACCAGGCCGCCATACAGACTCGAAAGGCCAGCCCAGTCCAGGCAACTCCAACCGAATCCCCAAAGAAGTGCCACACTTGTCGCGCCATATCCCCAGTAGCAAACACATGCTCCGTAGTTTCGACCTCAGGTGAAGCACAACACACGCATCGCGACGGTCCATGAATCCCCAACTTCCATAAGGTACCATCTAAGGGAAGACGATCCCGCAGGAGGCGTAACAGGAAGAATGAAATTCTCAATGGCACACCTTGATGCCAAATACGTTTGAATAATGGCGAGGGGGAGGACTGACGTCGGACCAAGTTGAAAGCTGACTTTATTGTGAAACATCCCGAATGCTCTGGTCTCCAAACCATGAGGTCAGGCAAGTGGCCGGCAGGTGGGTCAACTAGAACAATCTCAGCAACTATCTCCGAAGGCACCCATTGTGCAATACTTCTGACATCCCAGGTAGCCTGTTTCACAAAATCCACAATCTTATTGTCGGAAACGCTCTCCAGCCGGTCTGACAAACCTCCTGAACCAAGCCAATTGTCAAACCAAAAATTAGAACTCCCGGAACGAACAATCCATCCGATATGCCTCTCAGCGATATTCCGCACTTTCACCATCCGTGACCACACCTCTGACCCTTTGCCATCAAACACCAGATTAGGGTGCACCGCCCGACAAAACTTAGCTTGCATGAACTGAGCCCACAAGGATGTTTTTGCCCGAAAATTCCACCACAACTTGATTGAGAAAGCTTTGTAGACATCCTCCAATTGGCGCAGACCAACCCCCCCTGCGTCTTGTGGCACACACAGGTCCTGCCAGCGAATCCAATGATACTTGGGACCCCCCTCTGAAGCTCCCCAAAGGAAATTAGTAAACATGCCCTCAAGCTCTTGGAAAATAGCTTTGGGAGGAGAAGCCGCCATTAACAGATGAATCGGCATAGATGAAAGGACATGCTTCAACAACACTATCTTCCCTCCCTGAGACAACACCCTGTTCTGCCAGGACTGAATACGAAGAAGGACTGCTTGACACAAACCCCCAAAAAACTCTTTCTTCCGGCGCCCGCAATAGAGGGGGAACCCTAGATATTTAATCGGGAAAGGCTTATACATGAAACCAGTTAACCTCTGAATGGCCATCCTCCTGGATAGGCCTACCTTTGGGTGCACCAAGAAACAACTTTTCCCTGCATTAATCCGTTGCCCAGACACAGCCTCATAGTTTGTCAACACCCGCTTTACTAACTTTAAAGATCCCGCAGACGCACTGGAGAAAACCAGCACATCATCCGCATATCCTAAGTGAGTCACTAGAGGGCACCCCCTTGGAACGGAAAACCAATGAAACCCTCGGAAACACGGCAAACTATTCAGCGACCTCGACAACACCTCGGCTCCAATGATAAACAAAGCAGGGGAAAGCGGATCTCCTTGACGTAACCCCCGAGCTGACTTAAAGAAGCCAAACAGCGCCCCATTGACAACCACTGAAAACCAGACATTCGAAATGAGCCGCCAAACCATATCAATCCACTGCTCTCCAAACCCAAAAGCCCTAAGCACATTGATCAAAAAAGGCCATACTACCCGGTCATAAGCTTTCATCATGTCTAACTTCAATGCCACATTCCCTCCCCGTACCTTGCTACCCATATTAGACAATAGTTCCTGAGCTAGCAGATAATTATCCGAAATTAACCGTCCCCGAACGAAACCACTTTGATTCGTAGAAATGATCTTGGGAAGGATAGGCGCAAGTCGAGCTGCTAGAATCTTCGACAAAATCTTGTTCACAAAGTTACACAAACTGATCGGTCGAAACTCAGAAAAACTCTTCGGCCGTGCTACCTTGGCCAAAAGAATTATGGAGGTAGCAGTAACCCGTCGTGGAAGCTCCTCACCACAGAAAAAGCTTAGCACCGCCCTATACACATCTCTGCCAATAATATCCCAGGAAGAGGTAAAGAATTTCCCAGTGAACCCATCCGGCCCGGCGGCACTATCCCCGTCCATCGCAAAAACCACGTCCCGCACTTCCTCAAAGGATGGCATATTCTGCAACTGCTCATTGTCATCCTCCGACAACAACTTTGGGATGACCCCAAGTGCCTCTGAACTTGCTGGAGCCTCTTCCATCGAAAAAAGAGACGAGAAGTACTTAATTGCTTCAGCCCCGATACGCACGTCCTCAGTCACCCACTCTTGATTGGCATCCTGGACCCCATGAATCACTGCTTGCATGCGCCGTTGCTTCACCACCGCATGGAAAAAGCTGGTGTTCCTATCCCCCAACTGCAACCATTTGACTCTAGACCTCTGCTTCCATAGGGCCTCCTCCATGGCCAGCGCACGACTAAGCCGAGCCTGGGCCTGGTGTAACTGCAGTTGATCGTTCTCAGAACCCCCGCCTACCATACATTGGTCCAATCGAGCCACTTCCGCCTCTGCCTTCCTAACATTGTCAGAAAAATTCCCAACTTTGTCCCTATTCCACGCTTGAATACTCCTCTTTACACGTTGTAACTTTGAACACAGGACGTGCAACGGAGGTCCCTCACACTCCTGCTCCCAAGACTGCTTCACCACCCCCAAGAACTCCTTATGGGCAGCCCAGGCGTTAATGAACCTAAAACACCGAGGTTTGCTATCCAACCGAGTAGATACCGCCATGAGCAACGGGGCATGATCCGAAGGGTGCCGCGCCAAATGATCAACTGTGACAGAAACATGTAAATCCATGCATGCCTCATTCAGTAAGACACGATCCAACCGCTTCCAAATTCGCGCTCTACCGTGACGGTTATTGCACCAAGTAAAGTTCGACCCTGAGAAACCCCCATCAAACAAACCCGCAGAGGCCATAAAATCAACAAAATCTCTAGCCTCCGCCACCCTAAAAGGCCGCCCACCTCTTTTTTCCCACGGTTCAACGACCACATTGAAATCTCCAACAACAATCCAAGGCCTCTGATGCGGCTGACAATGCAACACCCCGTCCCAAAGAACCCTCCTTTCCTCTCCCGTAGATGCAGCATGAACAACAGTAACAGTAAGTGGAGCTGACAATTGAGGATGACTAATTTGCAGTGATAAAAATTGATCCCCCTCAGTCTTCACAAAACCCACAAAAGGTAAATTAAAAAACACCCACAACAACCCCGACGAATGAGTTCGAACACAATCAAAACCTAATCTAATACGAAACTCCTCAGCACGAGACACATTCACATGAGACTCACATACCACAAGTAATTGGAGCTTATTTGTGACTACCAAATATTTTAATCTCCTAAAATGAGAGGCCTTAGCAAGACCCCTTACATTCCAAAATAATGTATTAATCATCAGAACGGGATGGACACAGCTCATGAGATCTTACCGTAGAGCGAAGCTCCCTATCCGAAGGAAATTTGGCCCGCAGCCCTTTAGCTCTAGTCTTGGCCGTCTGAAAATTATCATCAACTACTTGACAGGGGTGCTCCACTAGCTGGGCCACGTGAAGCCGTTCAGCTGCCACTCCTATTCCTCTTGGAGACAAATTCCCTGCTGCCGTGCAGCCCTGAACATCAGGTTCGTCAGACACATACCCTTCCTGCACTTCCTCACCACGCACCAGCCCCTGCTCCACCTCCAGCACAACCTCTAACGTCCCATTTAGCTGAGCCGAGAGACCAGCAACAGGCACCACCTCCTGGTTATCAGCAACAGGCACCACCTCCTGGTTATCCACAACATCACCCCCATCCTGCACAACTCGGCCTACAGCATCATCCCCCTCCCCCTCCACAATCACCACTTCAGTCCGAAGCCCATCGCCCCCCTCCTCACTGCTTTGTTCGGTAACCACCAGCTCTGCAATTCGCTCCAGCTCTGCTGCAACCGCGGTCTGCATTGCACCGTCGACTAGCGACTCCAGCTCTCCTTGGAGACCTGCCATCCCTGCTCCCTCACCTCGTTGCTGGCTAAGCGCAGCAAGAGGCAATGGGGAAGACACAAGCCGCGCAGCGTCCTGGAGAGACATGGGTTCCTGCTGTCTTGTCGGCTCGACAACCTCCTCTGCCGCAGCCGTAAAACTCTTGTCGCGGGGACCCCCCCCAGGAGGAGACTTGACCTGGGCATCACCCTGCCCAACCTCAGCATACGATGAAGACGCCCCACCCAGCAGGACAAGGGACGTTCCCTTTGCGACAGGAGACCCTGCCGTTAGCCCAGCCGCACCAGGATCTAGCTTCCCCCCACCAGGAGCCTCCTGCGTTGCTGCCTTATCCTCTGCTTCCCCAAAAGCCTGGACCGAAGGAGCATCCCGCACCCTCTTTGCAGGCCTCAAGGCTGGCTGTAAAACGTGACATGCATCCACCCGATGACCCTGTCGATAGCAGTGTAGACAATAGCTAGGCAAATTTTCTGGCCGCAGCTCTTGCCAAAACCCTTCATGACCACCATTCCCAATCCAAACCCGAGGAGGTAAAGGCTTCAGCAGGTCCACCTCCACGCAGACCCTAGCCACATTCGGTCGCGAGACAGCCATGGTAGCGGCGTCGACCAGCAAAGGAACGCCCATCAAGCCTGCGATTTGGAACAAAGCTTCCTTATGGAAAAAATGAAGAGGCAACTTGGGCAATTGGAACCACACCGGAACCACCGAAGGCTCACGATCAACATGAAAAGCTGGCGACCATTTGAATACTCTCATGGGGAAGCTCTGGACGTACCACAACCCCCTGGACCAAAATCTGTGAAAATCTGCTTCATTCTGAAATTGAAAAATTACATGGCGGCTATCAAGCAATCCCACCGGAACAGCCTCACGCAAATCAAGCTTGAGGATGAACCTCCGAATCTCCTCCAACTTAGGCCTGCCGCGTGAGAATTTCCCCACCAACGCAAAGCGATATGGGACAGCAAGTCTCTCCAGGGAATCCTGCGAAAAAAGAACGGCTGGTTCTCCCTTGTGAGTGGTAAAAGATGTTTGGATAGAAAGCTGCGGCGTGGAAGAGTTATTAGAGAAGAGGTCCGCAAACGATTTCCGAGAAAAGGTTAGGGGCGAGGAAGAAGGAGGCCCCCCAGCGGGGGGCTGGAGGGCTGCCATGGAAACAGCCCTCGCCGGCACAAGCAAAGGGAAGCAGAGCGGCAAAACCCTAGAGAGCGTTTTTCAAAACCCTAATACCGCATAAATTTGCCACCAGAGTAAACCTATAAATACATAATTAAAATAAAAATACAAGTCCTCACACAAGTCTAGTATTAATTCCTCAAATTCCCAATTAGTTTGTACCGACGCGACTTTTGGGAAACTTTCGACGCGCGCACGGTATAAGATTAATTTTTTACTCACTCATATCTAATCTCTCAATTAACTTTTCTTAGTCTACTATTGATCATTCTTAATTCTCCAAAATTATTGTACTCTCGAATCGAATTTTGCCTTGAAAAGCATGTACTCGTTATTCCTTACTAAACGAGCCTTCGAAAAATTAAATTTTTCTAACGAAACGTTTTAAAAACATAAGAGAGACATTGTTCCATACAAATAGACTTGAAATGGTTGAAATAAATTATTTGGAGAAAACAGGTGAATAAATAATTAAATAAACGAGTAAAATACGATAAAAATAAGAGAATTTTCGGGTCCTCACAAATAATACAACTTTCAACTTTCAACTTTTAATAAATGGCATAACAAAACTATTTGCTATTTGGAAAGAATATACACTATGCTACCCTATGAAAATGAAAACTAGAATAGTTAATATTAATTTATCTTGGCAAAAGAAAATATAAGTGTGAGGCACTGACCATGAAAATAGAAAAAGAGCAACAATCCCTTTATATTTTTTTGTCTTTTTTATATATCTTTTTGAAGCACATCTAGTTTTTTTTTTTATTTTACATAATACTGTAAGGGGCTTATATAGATATTTTCAAACATTAGAGGATTATGTGGTAATATGCAGAACGACAAAGATATAAACAATACTTTAAAGTTTAAACCTCTTTTTTCTTTTCTATTTTTTTTTTTGGGGTGGGGTGGGGTTTGGGGATTGAACATTTCATACCAATTTGCACGTTGGAATGCATAATTTTTCTTAAGCATGCCAAGACTTTTCTGAGGTCCGTGGAATAAGTGTTAGATAACTAAGTAAGAGGTATCTTCTTAATCTAAGGATGTTGAAACTTGACAGTGAAACTCATGTAAGCAACTTGGATAGAATTTACTCCTGAGTAGACCTAAAAATGAGAAAGTGACATGTTTCCAACATGGCTAACTCGAAAGTCTTCAAGATTCCAAGACTTTAAAGTCCTGAAAGCTAATGATTTTTTGGACTCATTAGCACTTTCAAGAATCAACTTACGTTAAAAAAAAAAAATTACTTTCAGAAGATTTATAGATATCTCTAGCAATAAATTCACTGATGTCGTCCTTGCATTACTTCTCAACAGTTTAAAAGCTGTAATCAGCTAGGCCAATATCAATTTGAATGTAATTTTGTAATTACATCACTTTCTTGCTTAGAATTCTGTCACAGATCATCTTGTGGGGCTAATTTTTAGAGGTCATCAATTCAACATATTTCCCAATAATTCTTCAACACATCACCTTACTATAGAGAATATTACATATTGTCACACAATGTTTTTCTATGCTAAGCATTCCAATTAAGACACGCTAATGTGTCGAATCTGGCAGAAAATTTAATGATGTTGATTAGAAGTTGAACTGACGGGTTTTCTACGGAATTGCATGTAGACAAAAATGTAGTATGATCTATCCTTTTCTAAACTAACTTATTGTAAAAGGTGAAAGAAAAGTTAAAAGTCAGAACTTAAAGTCTTTCCACCCAAAGAGAATAGGTCGTCTTCAAACACTTCTGAACCTAGATTGTACTCTATATCCCTAGCTGAATTTAACTGTTAATGAATTACATTTACTTGGATTAGAAATTATTGGGAAACAACAGTTGGATCCTATACCATCAAAGAAAATTACATATAATCTACTATATATTTGTTATCTAACTGATTTTGTACTAGATATCTTAATTCTTCATAAGTTATGCACACTATATTTTGATATCTATTTTGTTTCATTTTTTTCTCTTATGAACCCTTCTATTGCTCAATCATGCCAATAAATCCTTAGTTACAAACTTTTTTTAGCAACTAAATTTCTAACACTTTGCATGTAAAATTAGAGTACCATTCAAGAAATATTTCAAACAATTCTATCTTGTATTAATTACGTGTATATTCCCAGATTAAGAAATTTCATAGATCCATGAAAGTTTCTATGAAAATCAATTTAAGCATCACATTGCTCTTGTATAATTTCAGAAACTTTTATCACCATAATTCTTTGAAAGTTCTCCAGAAATCTGGAGACAAATAAAAGAATGATTTGGCACTATGCATAACATCTAAATATTTTCAGCTTTTAAGTTGTGTCTCTCAATTGCTGCTTTAATATGGTCCTGATATGGACAAGATGAACAAGAATATTGGTAGAAAGTCTTCGTCAACTATGGCATGGAAGTCTTGAAGGAGCATGGCCCAAAGGCTCTGCAAAAGTATTCAAGTCATTGTTATTTTTTCACTATTTAGAAAAGTATGGATAAGTTGAATTCGACCATATTTTTATCATAGACTGAGTCAAGACAGCATCGTGACAAATCTAATTATCCACGTATGACAACTAGTATTCGGAACCGTGTTGATACAACTTTGAACAAATGTTATCAATTAAAGATACATACACAAATCGTTTGAAAATATCTAACTTTTCTTCCTTCTATTGGAGGCTCACGAACTCCTCAGTTTTTCTTTCCTAGAAGAACATTTTTGTTTCAATTTAAAGAAATTTTTAGGACAAAAGCAGCAATTGGTCTTTCCAAATTTCATGATCTTCGGGCCTGTATTAATTTGCGAAGATGATATCTTGGAAAATTAATACAGATTGTTGCAAATGGGACAGTATCAAACAATTATAAGTTGTCCTAATATAGTGAATTGGCCCTGAATTTTACCAACTAAAATTTTCAATATGACTACTTATAAAATCCTATATCATAGTGTGGCTTCACATTTTGTGGCCAATATTTGAGTTAAATAGGTGAGTTGAGACGTGAATCGCCGTCTCTGAGCCCCAAAAACATAGAAATTTCTTCACCAATACAATTTTTTAGAAAAAAAAAAAGGAGGAGGAGAAAAGGCTTGATCAATACGATTTGTATTGTCATTGGTGTGTTTTTGGCGTTGACGTGCTGAATGGGTTGTTAGCGTGTTTATATTGTTGTTGGCGTGTTTAATGGGTTATAAGTCCCTAACCTGCATGGTTGAAACTTGAAAGTAACATCCTTCTTATACCCGTTTGGCATAGCATTTGGATAGCATTCTAATTCTAAAAGAGTAGCCATAGCCTCCTCTCCATTGTCCTTTCTCTCAAATTTTCATAAATATATCTTTGGATAACAGACACATTTATAAAGTTATTTTCAATAATTGACTTTAGCTTTTTTTAACCATGTTGCTCAACCTTGGTTTTTCTTTCAAAAAAAAAACTTTTTGTTTTGTCTTTCTTTAAAAATTTTTCTATGGAAACACCTAGGCCTTTTTCTTTCTTTCTTTCAACTCCAATAATTCTAAAAGAAAAATGACACTAAGATTTGATAATAGAAAATTTCGTCCTATTCTAAGATATTATGTACATTGAAAATATTATATCTTATGTTTCCACATAAGACATGAAATAGCTAAATTTATTATCTTAATTAGAAATTTTGTAATATTTTCACTAGTCTAAATATAAAAGTAATTATGGCAAAATTAATTTAGTTTTCAAAATGGATTGTTAAATTTGTAATTTGATGTTTGGTCAAACCCAATATCAAATTTTATTACCACATGTTGCACATGTGCCGTCATGCATTACGAAAAGTAAAATATTGACTTCCTGATGCTCAATTTTTAGTTTCTGTTACAAATACATGAAATTTAGTCAATCTTTTGCTACAGCAAAAATTTTTTTTATTGATCAACTGCATTTAAATTGAAATTGGAATAATCTTCAACTAAAAATTATGAGCCAAATAAGGAAAGCTTATAGTTTTTAACCTAAAATAGGAATTTTTTTGTAATTAAACTTTCTTTACTAACTAATTGTATTAAAAATTAGGGATAATTTCACAAACCTCCCCTGAGGTTTCTGACACTTGCAATGAGACCTCTCCAGGTTTTAAAAATTTTACCTAGCTCCCTTGCTTTTCAAATTTGGTAACAATTCAGTCCAATTAGGATTAAAATATTACTATCATGATAGAGATGATATTTATATTCCATGAATACCCTCTTCCTCCCTATATTAGTACTAGATTGCTTGTTAATAAAAAGGTAGAGATGATTATGGGTATTTTATTCTGAATCATTTAATTTATGTTAAATACATAAATATTTGCAAATAAAATTCAAAAGCCGTTACACAAATATTTTTACGAAAGGAAAACTAGCATATTTTGTATTTAATATAAATGAAGTATTTGAAAGTAAAAAAAAAAATGTCCATAACATACCAGTTCTTTACCAGTTTCTTCCATTATATGAATAAAGTACTAGCTATTTATGAGTATTTTACTTTGAATCATTTAATTTATATTAAATATATAAATGTTTATAAGTGAAATTCAAAAAGTGTTACACTAATATTATTACGAAAGGGAAAATAGTAGGTTTTGTATTTAACAAAAATTAAATACGTGAAAGTAAAAAAAGAAATTACCCACTTTTTACCAGCTCTTTACGGGTTTCTTCTATTAGATGAATAAAATACTAGCTATTTATAGGCATTTTATTCTGAATCATATAATTTATGTTAAATATATAAATGTTTGTAAGTAAAATTTAAAAAGTGATATACTAATATTTTTACGAAAAGAAAACTAGTAGGTTTTGTATTAACATAAATTAAATATGTAAAAGTAAAAAAAGAAAAAGAAATTGCCCATAACATATCAGCTCTTTATGGGTTTCCTCTATTATACGAAGAAAGTAATAGCTATTTTTGAGCAAAAAGAAATATCCCATAAAGTACCAACTCTTTATGGCCTTTGTCTATTATATGAACAAAGTACCAGATTTTTATGGGCATTTTATTCTGAATCATTTAATTTATGTTAAATGCATAAATATTTGCAAATAAAATTCAAAAGCCAGTTACACAAATATTTTTACGAAAGGAAAACTAGTATGTTTTGTATTTAATATAATTGAAGTATTTGAAAAAAAAATTGTCCATAACATACCAGTTCTTTACGAGTTTCTTCCATTATATGAATAAAGTACTAGTTATTTATGAGTATTTTACTTTGAATCATTTAATTTATATTAAATACATAAATGTTTATAAGTGAAATTCAAAAAGTGTTACACTAATATTATTTCGAAAGGGAAACTAGTAGATTTTTATTAACAAGCAATCTTGTACTAATATAGGGAGGAAGAGGGTATTCATGGAATATAAATGTCATCTCTATCATGATAGTAATATTTTAATCCTAATTGGACTGAATTGTTACCAAATTTGAAAAGCAAGGGAGCTAGGTGAAATTTTTAAAACCTAGAGGGGTCTCAGTGCAAGTGTCAGAAACCTCAGGGGAGGTTTGTGAAATTATCCCTAAAAATTAACATAATTCATGCTAATTTTTTTCTTAGTAAGAGGAAATGACTATATGTACTAACAGATAGCAGAATTGTGCTATTAACTAATACGACAGGCTATATTGTAAAAGAATGAGTTTTCATCCTTCAACTTACAACTTCTAATAAATAGCATAACAAAATTATTTGCTATTTGGAAAGAATATTCACTATGCTGCCCTATGAAAATGAAAGCTAGAATAGTTAATACTAACTTATCTTGGCAAAAGAAAATATAAAGTCTGACGCATTGGGCATGGAAATATAAAAAGAACATCAATCCCTTTTGAAGCACATCTAATTTGTCACTTTACATAATACTGTAAGGGGCTTATGTATATATTTTGAAATACTAGAGGATTATGTGGTAATATGCGGAACCACAGAGCTAGAGATAACTAATAATTTAAACCTCTTTTTGCTTTTCTCTTTTATTTTTATGTGGTGGGTTGGGGTTTGGGGGTTGAACATTTCATGCCAATTTGCACGTTAGAGCGCATAATTTTTCTTGAGCATGCCAAGACTTTCTGAGGTCTGTGGAATGAGCTTTAGACAACTGACTTGGAGGTATCCTCATAATCCAAGGATGTTGAAACTTGACAGCGAAACTATTGTAAGCAACTTGGATATACAAAATTCGTAGGCAAAACATACAACTTTCTTTGAATTATTTGCAAACTACATATACAACCATCGTTGTTCTTTATTTTTTTTCGCTTTGTACTAACTTTCAATCTGCTGTAGGTTTGTAGAATCCATCAATCATGGATCTTGTTGTAAAGCTACGAAGTATCAACAACATTAACTAATTATTGAACTTATACCCATGTAACAATAACTTTTTCTGTAATACTAATTGGGTTTAAAAAGTGATGCAATTTGTTGCTCATCATTTGCATACGTCGTTGCACACGTAATAATAGACAGTAGAATTAAAATTAAATGCTAAATTTTTACTTTTCAAGCTTTGGATTCTTTTTTCACGTACTTCAACTATCACCTGGCTCTACCTATAAGAAAAACCTCTTACAACTTTCTTTGAATAAGACCTCCTCCACACCTTTATATAAACCGTTATGCTGATCATAAATTTATCAAGCAAGAATGAAGAGACAAATAACATTTTTTAGTGCTTTACTTTTCTTCTTTCTATTGCATCCTCAAGAAGCGATCTGTTTCACTTTCTTGGGAGATCATTTGTGCCGTCATGATGACGCTGTTGCACTGCTTCAATTCAAAGAAATGTTTAGCATATCAACTTATTTCTCTCAATATTGTGATGAATTGGGTCATTATTCATATCCAAAGACAACACATTGGAAAGCAGATACGGACTGTTGCAGTTGGGACGGCGTCACATGCCACAACCTCACTGGTCGTGTAATTGGGCTGGATCTGAGTTGCGGCCAGCTTCAGGGAGTCATCCATCCAAACTCTACCCTTTTCCATCTCTCCCATCTCCGCCGTCTCAACCTTGCTTTCAATAATTTCATCGGTTCACGGATTTCACACCAATTTGGCTTGCTAAAAAGTTTGACCCACCTCAATCTCTCGTATTCAAATTTCGAAGGTGAAGTTGCTTCAGAAATATCACACCTGCCCAATCTAATTTCACTTGATCTCTCTAGAAATATGTTTCTAAGATATAAACCTAGCAATTTTGAAGGGATGCTTCGAAACTTAACCCATTTAAGAGAGCTGTCGCTTTTGTATGTGAACATTTCATCTGAGTTGAGGGTGAATTTTTCTTCATCTTTGACGTATCTAGACCTCAGCGATACTGGAATAAGAGGCAACCTGCCGAGTAATGTTTTTCATCTACCGAATATGCAAGTTCTCTCGTTGGGTGTCAATGAGAATCTTATTGTTAGTTTACCGAAGTTGAACTGCAGCATTTCAAATTCTCTGAGGCAGTTGGACCTATCATTAACAAATTTCTCCGCTGCATTGCCAGATTTAATTGGGTGCATAGGGTCCTTAGATTCTTTGGATCTAATTTATTGTCAAATTTTCGGTGTCATTCCTGAATCAATTGGCAACCTTACACAGCTTACTGAATTGTATCTGGACGATAACCATCTTCGAGGTAAAATTCCAGATAAATTTTTCATTTCACAAAAGATAAGTAGTTTGTCACTTGGTGGCAATTTATTGTCCGGAAACATTCCGATCTCACTTCTCAACCTTACGCATCTTGGCCTTTTAGATCTCTCTAGTAATCAACTAAGCGGTTCAATTCCTCCATCAATTTTTACCATTCCGACCCTATCTCACCTTGACCTTTCATCTAACCTTTTTACGGGGGTAAGGCAAGACTTGTATGTGGACTCCAATAAGTTTCAAAACAACGCTTTTAACAGTGAAGCAACATGGAACACTACAAACAATGTGAGCATTTCCTATTCAAATTTCATGCACTTGGGATTGTCTTCTTGCCAGATAAAGGAGTTTCCAGAGTTTCTTAGAAATTCAGAGAGTTTAGATTTTCTGGACCTCTCAAATAACATGATTCATGGCGAAATCCCAAGCCGGTTCATGTCTAAGACTTTCGATAAGTTTTCTACTTGAACCTTTCACATAACTTTTTGACTGGTACCATAGACCAACTACCCTTTACTCTAAATCTGGGGTATCTAGATGTGAGTTCCAACTCACTTCAGGGCCCAATACCTTCTTCTATCTGTAACGCAAGTTTTCTTTGGATTCTTGATTTGTCAAATAGCAATTTGTCCGGCCCAATTCCTCAATGCTTGGGAAACTCCAGCCGGTATCTAGAAATTATGGATTTGGGAAATAACAGGCTTTTTGGCACCATTCCCACAACATTTTCAAAAGGAAACTCTCTGCAGTTCCTTGTGCTGAATGACAATCAATTGCAAGGGCCATTGCCACGATCTTTAGCCAATTGTGAACGTCTGGAACTCCTTGATTTAGGGAACAACGAGATAGATGATAAATTTCCAAGTTGGTTGGAAACTCTTTCTAATCTGGAGGTCCTAATATTGAGATCTAATCGATTCCTGTTGGGATATGCAACTTTTTCTACATATTTTGCTAGATTATGTTTGATATCAAAATAATTTAGTTATTAGAAAAATAAGGATATTTGTTAACCAAAGATCATGTTGGTTTGTTAACAGATATTTTAGATAAGATTTGCTAGTAGAAGGAGATTATATTTTATTGAGATTTTTAGGATAATTGTTAGTGGGATATTTTGCTAGTTTGTTTCATGTAATCACTATAAATAGTGAGTTGATGAATGTAGAACAAAAGCTCGTTTTCCACCTTCAATAGAAGTCTCTTATAAGCTTTTTTTGCAACACTAAGGTGTTGTTTCTTAGTTTATGCCCCAAAAAACCAACAAAGTGGTATCAGAGCCTATATCTTAAGGGCCTAAGTCTTTTTTTTTTAGAGTGATGCATTGGTGAGGATCCTTTATAAGTTCAAAGCCATGACAGGAAAGAACTTTTTGTCAAATATTTCAACTTTTAGTGGTGAAACTTACCAAATTTGGGCCATAAAATTTTGGACTTATTTGGTAGTCAATGATCTACGGGATATGGTGGAGACGAATTTTGTTTTATCAGCATTTGAAGAGCTGATGGACACACAAATTAGAGACCACAGAGTTGCAGTCAGACAGAGATCCAAGGCCAGCATTCACATATCAGTTTTTGATGCCGTTTTCACAAAGATAATGGCTAATGATTTGATTGAGAATAAATTATTCTCAATTAAAATAAAAAGGAGAAGTTTCACTATGAATTTGTCGGATTTTGACAATTCTAAAGTGGAACATGATGATGAAATCAAGAATTCAGATCCTGAAAAAAATTCAGGAGGAGATCATTGATAAGTCAGGAGATATCAAATTGATTCCTGATATTTATCAAGATTATAACATTTCCGTTTTTGAGTCTACAGATTTTGATGGTGATGACAAAATGAAGAACCATGCAGAATTTCATATTTTCTGTATAGGTTCAAATATCGTCAAAAGATGTTCCATTTTAAACCTATGAGAAGGTTATTTGGAAACATAAAAAAAAAAAATCATCTTTTATGTGGAGTTTGGCATGAGAAGACAGAAGAAGTGGCTGGTTGCAAGGCTAATATTTAGCTTGCATAAAAAATCCAAAGGAAGAAGTTCATTGCAAGGTGAATCATCAATTGCAGAATTTCTTACAAAAGTCTCTCCAAAACAAGATTCAAAGATTTGAGAAGACAATTCAAAATCTGCAGCAAAAGTGGCAAGGAGGAGTGTTGGGATATGCAACTTTTTCTACATATTTTGCTAGATTATGTTTGATATCAAAATAATTTAGTTATTAGAAAAATAAGGATATTTGTTAACCAAAGATCATGTTGGTTTGTTAACAGATATTTTAGATAAGATTTGCTAGTAGAAGGAGATTATATTTTATTGAGATTTTTAGGATAATTGTTAGTGGGATATTTTGCTAGTTTGTTTCATGTAATCACTATAAATAGTGAGTTGATGAATGTAGAACAAAAGCTCGTTTTCCACCTTCAATAGAAGTCTCTTATAAGCTTTTTTTGCAACACTAAGGTGTTGTTTCTTAGTTTATGCCCCAAAAAACCAACAATTCCACGGAGCAATTGGCAATTGTCAGACGAAAAGTCCATTTCCTCTGTTGAGAATAATTGATGCATCCCACAACGAGCTCACTGGTGCTCTACCTAAGGAAATCCTCAACAACTTCACAGCTATGAAAAGTTCAGAGCATGACCAAAAGGAAGTTGAGTATATGACAGGGCACGCATTTGCTGCTGAAGGAGGACCTTATTACGCCCATTCTGTGAGTTTGGTTATCAAAGGGGTGGAGTATAATCTTGAAAGAGTCATAATAACTCGAACAATGATTGACTTCTCAAGCAACAGATTCGAAGGACAAATTCCAGAGACTATCGGATCCCTTCATTCTCTTCAAACACTCACTCTCTCTCATAACAACTTCAGTGGCCCAATTCCTAAGGCATTAGGGAATTTGAGTATGCTTGAATCTCTGGACCTCTCGTGGAACCGACTTGAAGGAACCATTCCTATGGAGCTAGTGAATCTGGGTTTTCTTGGATTCTTAAACCTTTCTGAAAATCGTCTAGTTGGACCCATTCCACGAGGAAGGCAGTTTGATACATTTGGAGATGATTCATACAGAGGGAACTTGGACTTGTGTGGATTTCCACTGGCCAAAGATTGTGGAGAGACAGAGGCACCACCACCAGCCACGCCATGGGAAGCTAAACAACAATATGATGATTCTGAATTCTTTGACGGGTTCACTTGGAAACTTGTTATGCTGGGATATGGCTGTGGATTGGTGCTCGGATTAGGTATGGGAGGTCTCATTTTCTCAACTGGAAAACCAAGATGGTTTGTACTGATTGTCGAAGAGTCGTTCAAACCGCGAAGGCAACCGAGGAAATGGATCCACATACGAACTTAAGAAGGGCAATGCAACAATTTACAGTAACTGGTAAGCAAAGCATTCTTTTTCTACCCCTATTATCCTTCTTCTTTATTTTTTCCTCAATCACAATAGCTTTTTGAATGACAAGTTTTTGGTATGGCCAATTCGAAAAACATGACTTGTCATGCCCAGGTCTACCCATGGAGTGGAAATAAGGAAAGATTTGGTTCATTTCCAGTTGTGCGTGCTGTGTATTTTATGCTGTAAGTGACTGTGGTTGCTTGCGGCTGAATCTGTAGGTTTATAATTGTAAGCAAGAAGACATTTCAATGTAGCTCAACGGGACATAATTTTCTTATACCTAAAAGTTCGTCCTACTCCCTGCCAGTTATCTTTCACACATCAATTTCTTGCCAAACGGAGCGTTTAAATCGACTGATCCATTCTGGGTAACCAAAGTGGTCACACACTCACACAGTAGTGCGCTTCCAGTCGCTTCCAAGTACGGTTCTCCGAAGTTAGATAGCGAGTGTTTTGCTTACTATAAAGCATATTTTATGTGTGTGCGCGCGTGTATATATATACATATATATATATTTTGGATAAAATATCATAATTTCATTAAAATATGTACTAATGACAAAAATTACATCATCAAATATATATAATCTAAAAAAATCTAAAAAAAGAATAATCCAGATGTGAAGAACAATAAAAATTACATTATAAAATTTCATGTTTAAAAAATGAAACAAAACAATTGTAACTCCACGAACATCTATATATATATACACACACACAAACGTGGAAATAAGTTCTGAGAAATGTTTGTAAATTACAAGGCGCTTGGTGGTGGGGGGCACGCGGTTGTTACTCATCCGGACCACGATTTGGGATGGGAAGGCCGCTGCCGGGCTACATCAACCTTCCATTCAACCGTTTTTTTTTTTTTCTTGAAGTCAGGCATTCATGATTCACACCTACATTGTCGTAAGTAATAATACTTGCGTGATTTTAACTGTGACGTGAGAATTTTTGCCCTGAAAGTTGTGCATCTATGGCACGAGACTTGATAAACTTGGTTTACTCAATTTTTACATCAACAATTTTATTATAAGCTTAAAGTCGGTTAAGTTATTTGATATTTTAAATTTTAAATTGCCATGAATGTGCCACTTCCTTTCCACGTGTAAATTAAAGTTGATCATTTTTTTTTTACATATATGACATGCATTCAAACTTAGCTAAGTTGATATATTTTACACTGATCCGAAAACAGACACTAGTTTGGAGTGGGAAGGGGGTATTTATTGTGTGACATGATATTAAATTCAAACAACTTGTATATCATTTATTTTTTCATTATTTGCGTCTTAAAATGTTGCCCATCCTTTTTCTTTTTTCATTATCCGCCTTAACCCATGTGTTGTATGATTTTGAATGGATTTGTTCTATTCCTAGAATATAATATTTGTAGAGCAATACATATTCCAAGCTCTTATACAAATGAGAATGATAAAGTAAGCCAAAACCAAGTTCCTTAACAAATATGAAGTACTAATGACAATTGAATACAATTATTAGACCACATAAAGTTCATCTCTAAAAAAAAAAAAAGAAATTCTTCATTAATGGCGTAATGTTTGGCTTTCAGATATCGTAACCAATGTGCAGCGGCAAAAGTTTCTGATGAAAGTTCCCTTTCTTTAGCCCCGCCCGGAAAAGTTGTGCATATGTGGCATGAAAAGTAAGAAAAATAATTGTAAACTTTAGAATGGTCATAATTGGGACAATTTATTGTTCGCTTTCGCCATTTAACCATTAAAATTAAGTTCACCTTGTAAGTCGAATGTTGATCTCAACTACTTTGTATTTTGTAATGAGATTCTTGTAATGATTTATTTTCAAGAAATTGATGAAATTCAAGAAATTGTTCACTATCCGTAGCCCATGCGGCCAGACCTTAGATGACTATTCCATTTTGCACAAACCTCTTGCTACCTTTAGCCTCCCTCTGACCCAAAAAGGGGGGGAAAAATCTGATAGAGTGTTAATTGTTGGTTATTTTATTATTAATTTCCCCTTTTTTCTTGCCAAATGTGGTTTTAAATTATTAATATTTACCTATATTTGGTATCTGGACTTAATTTCAGGGAGTGGAACAGAAAAGTACAAAAAAGGAGGGACTTTTTGAAGAAGATTGAGACTCCTAAAAGCTCAACAGACTTGGCCCACAAGGAAGGAAGAAACGAATTTTTCGTTTCTTTGCTGATGAAGAATTGATTAGTACTAAGAGTTCTACCAAGAATTGCATACGGAAAGTTGGAAACATTGAGTAGGGCCTGGCCCTTTTGGTACCCTTTGTTGACTTATGCAGCGGGGACCACGGAAAAAGGAGAGAGGCATTAGACTTTCTTTTGGCTTTAAAAAGGGAGAAACGTACAAAGGGTGGAGAGCTTAGTTTTTAGAGACAATTTAGTTTTCTTTCTTTTGATTATTCATGCGTCTTCTTTGGTTCGTATGTACGCCAGAAGCATGGTGACAATCTTGCATGGGTTCTCCTCAATAGGGATGAACTAAATCCCTTTTTCTAGTCAAGAACAACGAAGGATTTGGTTCGACTTAAATTGTGAGATCTAATCGATTTTAGCTTTCCTATTATTTTCTGGTATTCGTCTATCTTCTGCTTTATGTTCATATGGTTGTTTTATTATTCGATTATCCAGGGCCCGGATTCTAGATTAATTCAATAACCTGATGCCAATATTCTAAACTGGTGGCAACTGGCATGATTGGGTTTGTGTCAGGGAGATAGACAGACTAACTTAAAGAGACCCTCGTAGCGTGTTGATTGGTTAGAATTAGGCTCTTCTAATTATTCATGCAATTAGGGAATTGAACTTCTATGGTCGTATCTAGGGTTGTTTCCTGATTAGGGAAATAGTCAACGGTCGTACCTTGGCTATCGACAAATTGAGGAAGAGTTGGTTGTTTATCGCGTGTATGACAACTATAACTAATTTATCAGATAGTAACTGGGATAATCCTTGCATCTGTGATCGAATTAAGTGAACCATCTCCGAAGTTGTCTCTTGGCTAGAGTTCGTCCATTATTATTTTTATTGTGATAATTAGTTATTTGAATTGTAGTTATTTTATTTTATTTTAATTTATTCCAAGTAATTTAGTTACTCTCATTTTCAAAAACCCCCCATATCTGGAACTTGAGAAGAAATTAAATTATCCCCAGTCCCTGTAGATTCGACCATACTTACCGCTATATACAGAATTTGTATTTTATTTGAGCAGGTATTTATTATTGCACAGGCTCGACACCCTGTCAAAATCCTTACAGCCTTTTTAATCACAAGAAAGAAAAGAAAAGAAAGGAAGAATGTTTTACAAAATGCCTAATTAGAAAAGAGTTCACAGTTTAACAAAGAAGCATTTGATCTTAGGAAGTCACAAATGTCTATCTGATTGTATATATATATTTTCAGTCTATATCTATTCAATCTCTCTCTATACGTTGAATAATCAGTTCCCCCCTACTAGCGTCACACACACACACACGTACATGTTTTCTTTATTGATCCACCAAGTTTGGAATGCTGTTTTCCCCTAAAAAATTGGTACGTTTTCTATAACTATATTTTTCAATCACATTTTTACTTTACATACATCAAATCACTACAGTAATTTTTCTACAAAAAACTCAAAAAAATAGCAATCCAAACGCAAGATAATCAAAGGAGTAATATATTAATATATTAATATCTATCAAAGTTGACACCATTTCGAGAGTTAAGCTTTCCCGGGTTTTATTCGCTTGTAGGTTATGGACTGGTTTATCTTCTGAATGATTTTAGGTTTGTAAATTCTGCTCATTTCATGATTTATTTATTTTCCATTATTTGATCATCTTCTATGGTTTATGTTTTCTCCCTCATTCTACATTTTTTTAATCTTTTGCTTTCCATAATCTGTGCTAATGATTATGTATCTTGTCTACTTTTTTTTGCTTTAATTTAAACATAACTGAAAAGTGATAGGGGGTTAGACCTAAACTCTGAGCTATTTATTAAAAAATTTCAAAGAGTACATGATAAAGGGTAAATACATAATAATATTTTAAAAAATATCTGGGAGCTATCCTTTCTAGACCAACCTTTTTCCTCTAGACTAACTAATTGGAAAAGATGGAAAAAAAAAAAGTTAACACAAAGTTGTTCTTCAAAGGAAATGATCACTTTAAAGTAATTCGGGTGGAAATTGTAGTATACATTCCCTTCAATTGGAGATTGTTAGGAAGGAAAAGTAAGATGCTTCATTTTCAATTTTAACAACAGAGCCTTTGATTTGCTATCAAAGAAATTTATTCATAATCTAATATATACATATGGTTGTTTTCTGTATTAGATATCTTACCATGTCATGAGTTAGACACAAGGTCAACTTACAATAATTAATTTGGATGTTGATATTACTTATCCTTTTTCTCTTGTGAACCCTTTTATTGCTCAATTATGCCAATAACACTTTATTTACAAAACTTTTAATAATTTTTTCTAATACATTGACAAGTCATAATAAATGGCCACTCAAGGAACATTTCGAACAATTGCTACTTTGTATTAATTGCATATATGTATTTCTATACAAGAAAATATTTTCACTGTTCCTTGAATGTGTTTATGACACTCAATTCACTATTTTCATCTAATTTAGAAGCATTTATCAACATAATTCTTTGAAGAGTTTCCCAGAAATAAGGAGACAAATGAAAGAACGGCTTGGCTACTATATGAATATGTAGTAAGTCTTTTCAGTTTTTAAATTGTGTTTCTCAATTGCTCTAAAATGGACAAGAGGAACAAGAAAGTTCCACGAAAGTCTTCGTCAATTATGTCAAGGAAGTCTGGGAAGAACGATGGCCCAAAGAATCTTTAGAAGGATTCAGGTCATTGTGATTATTTCACAATTTAGAAAAGTAAGGATAGGTTGATTTGGACCATTATTTTTTTTTCCAAAGACTTGACTCCGTTTTTTTAAGAGTGAAAACACCATTATGACAAGTCCTGTTGTTTACCTGCAAACACGTAACTAGTAATCCATACTATGTTGATGCAAATTTAAATAAATTTTTTCAACTGAAGATGCAGATAAAAAAATCTTTTGATGATTTCTTAATTTTCTTCTTTCAGTTCACTAATTAGAAAAAATCTACTAGTTGTTACAAAATTTGGATTTAATCACAGCTCCATCATCCATTGCCAATTTCTGTGTGCAATTGAGAAGGACCGACAATGCTTGACTTGTCTAAAAATAAATCGACCATGGAAATTGCAATTCCACAATGCTTTGGAAACTTAAGTTCTCAACATTGGCGCTAAACTTGAAAAATAATGGTCTTATAACAAACAAATAAAATATCTATTGAGAAGGCTTGATTTGAATTGCAATTTCTTGAAAGGTTTGCTGCTTAACACAATGATTGGCCAACTTTGAAGAAAATTGGAAGTCCCTGGCGTTCCGAACATGCTTACCGAGGAGATATATTTCCAACATGGCTAACTCGAAAATCTTTCAGGTTTCAAGTCTCTAAAGTCCTGAAAGGTAAGGGTTTTTCGGACCTATTGGCACTTTCAAGAATCAACTTACGTTTGAAAGATTTATGGATCTCCCTAGCAATGAGTTCATTGACATCGTCCCTACATTACTTCTCAATAGCTTAAAAGCAGTAATCAGGCCAGGCCAATATCAATTTGAATGTAATATTGTAATTACATCACTTTGATGCTTAGAATTCTGTCATAGATCATCTTGCGGGCCTAATTTTTAGAGGTCATATTTCCCAATGATTCTTCAACACACTACTTTATCGCAGAGAATATCACAAAGTTTTTGTATGCAAAGCATTTCAATTTAGACTCGCCAATGTGCCAAATCTTGCAGAAAATTTAACAATGTCGATTAGAAGTTGGACTGACAGGCCTTGCACGGAATTGCATGTAGACAAAAATGTAATAGGATCTATCATTTTCTACACTAACTTATTATAAAAGGTGAAAGAAAAGTTAGAGGTCAGAACTTCAGTCTTTTTGGCCCAAAGAGGATATGTTGTCTTTAAGATCTTTTGAACCAAAATTTTACTCTGTATCCCAAGCTGAATTTAACTGTTAATGAATTGCATTCACTTGGATTAGAGATTGTTGGGAAAAAAAATTAGGATCCTTTGCCATCAACGAAAATTATGCTTAATCTACTATATGTTTGCTATCTAATTGATTTTGTACTAGATATTTTACTACTTCATGAGTTATACGCAATACTAAATTTTCTAGTTTGCTTCATTTTTTCTCTTATGAACCCCTTTATTGCTCAATCATGCCAATAAATCCTTAGTTACAAACTTTTTTAGCAACTATCTAACATTTTGCATATAAAATTAGAGTACCATTCAAGAATATTTCAAACAATTGCTATGTTGTATTAATTACGTGTATATTTTCGGATTAAGAAATTTCATAGATCCATGAAAATTTCTGTGAAAATCAATTTAAGCATCACACTGCTCTTGTACAATTTCAGAAGCTTTTATGTCCGTAGTTCTTTGAAAAGGTCTCCAGAAATTAGTGGTGGGTGTCAAACCAGCAAAAATAAAATTCCTACTCTTAAGTCACGAATTAAGTCCACTATGGTACTGGAGCAGGGACTTAGGTTGTGCAATGGGTTACTAGCTTCACCCTGGTGCCAGAGTTTGCTTGATTCGATATACCAAAGTATCTTAATTACGTGAAAGATAAAATTCGAATATAGCAGTGAGCAGGGTCGAATCCACAGGGATTTGGGAATTTATTTTGAATGAATATAACATTAAATAAAAATGGGGGGATTGATATGAAACTACCTAATTTAATTGCTCAAATTAAAAATAAGACAATCGCAGATAAAATAAATAACAATAAATATAAAGTAAATTAACGGAAGGAAAATCTCTAGTCAAAGGTATAATCTCCACTAATGGTTCGAATCATTGATCACAGATGCAGAGATAAAATCTTTCATTTACAAATAAACTGGTTATGGTTGTCAACAAGCTCTGACAACCTGCCTAACCTTCCTGATTCGATAACCACAACAAGCTCTGTGGTTATTGCCCTAGCCAATTAAGCAGTTCTAAACACGCTCTTAGGATTTAACCTATTGACAGCATTAATCATTAGACTGGCCACCAATTATAACCAACAAACACACACGCTGGGTTTATTTAGGTTATATCATATATTTCCGCAACAACAATTCAAAAATTTCTACTACAATTGAATCATGTCACTTGCCACATGCACTAAAATTACCCAACAATTACGGATTGAGCACTCTTAGATGGCTGTTAATTACTCACACAATTAAACAGTGATCAAGTATTTAATTGCAAGAAATAATCATATGCATAAGTGAACAGGAAATATATAAATACTTGCAAATTAAAGAACGTAGGCAAATCAATTCGATCTCACAGTTTTGTCGAACCAAAGCTTCGATTTAACCTCTGACTAGATGAAGAAATTACCCACTCCTCATAGTTGAATTGCAGCCAAAAGTACTACTCGAGTTCTTAATTGAAAAAGGAAAATAAATTGGGAAAAGGAAGGAAAAACGGAACGGAACAAAATGGCCTGCGTTGATTTTCAGAGTCTTCTCCCCTGCCGTTTTCTCCTTTTTCTTTTTTCTAATCCTCTTCAGTTGAACCAGAGGTCTCGTTTTACCTAGCGTCCCCCCAGGGTTTCTTTAGCATTTCTTTCTTTTTTTTCAAAAATGGGCCTCGTGTGCAATTGAAGCTCAATGGGATGCGGGCTTTCTACTGCATCAGTTGTACTGTTCTTTGCTGTAAACTAACCAAAAGCAAAAGTCCAAAACGCTTGCTAACTTGATGCAGTAACAATCATCAACACCCCATCATCCCTGATGTAGCGGTTTTCAAGTATCAACTAAGAAACTTGTATCAAGATTTTCTTAATGGAATTTCCTCAATTAGGCTTCAATTTCTCCTTTTCTGCCTCAATTGACTTGAAGTTCCTAGAAATCACAACATTTGGTCAAAATAAAGGGGAAAATATTAATAAATAAACTGCCTAATTTGCGCATTAACAATTAGGAGACAAATGAAAGAATGGTTTGGCATTATGCATAACATATAAATCTTTTCCGCTTTTAAGTTGCGTTTCTCAATTGCTACTTTATTATGGTCCTGAAATGGACAAGAGCAACAAGAATATTCGTAGAAAGTCTTCATCAATTGTGTCATGGAAGTCTTGAAGGAACTTGGTCATCGACGAATTCCTGCTAGCACACAGGATGGATCGTAGTAATAATTTGCCTAGTGTATTTCAAGGTCGAATCCACAAGGACGAGTTAATTTTCTATTTTAATTATTTCAATAAAATAACAAAATTTAAATTCAAAAATTTGTATTTTCAAAATAAGCAATAAAAGAATAATCAATTCAAATAGAGTAGTGGTGAGAAAACAAATGACATGAGTCTAGGGTTTAAGTTTTAATTCAGAATTTGAGTCAATTATCTAGTTAATTTTTTAAAGAACCATGAATGCATCGTACATTTATATTTTAGATTATCTCTCGATACATCTAAAATGTGTCTAATTAAATCCTACGTCTCTTTCAAGATTACAAGTATTCAATTAAACTCTTTAAAAACTTCGGTGATATAAGTGTATCATACAAATCCTAATATATTCTCTTGATTAATCTAAAAATACATATCTATCTAGTGCACAATTGTACTTCTCTTTTTAGTTCAATACAATTTTGAAGAGCATGTCTATGGTGGCCAAGCATAAACAGTAATTAAAATCAAGATAGATAAATCATAACAAAAAAAAGATTAAACTAAAAAAATTAATCAAATTCCTTCATAAAATCCCTAACCCTAGAAACAATTTAGTTCAACATGATTTGGAAATTAAAACCATGAGTTCAAAGAGTTGCTAAAAATCCCTAACCCTTGAAACAATTTAGTTCAACATGATTTGGAAATTAAAACCATGAGTTCAAAGAGTTGCTAAAAAGATAAGAAAAAGAGTAAGAAAACTTTGTAGTTGCTTGCTCCAATCTTCTCCTTGCGTGCTCCTTGATTCGTCTCCGTTTGGTCTTGATCTCTCAAGAATAAACTATAAAAAGATATAAAATTAGACTAAACTAATGTTTTCCACCCTTAAAAGCGACCCAAAGAATCCCTATTTATAGTTTCTTGAAAATATATCCTAAACAGAGTAGAAATATGCGTTATTGGAGTTGAAAAATTATGTTTTCACCCATTTTTTCAATGAAGACCGGCCCAATATCCGCTCAAATGAATGCTATAACAAAATAAATTACCAACGCAGTTAACTTTCGAACTGAAGGGCTCGGTAGCAATTTGCTCACGGTAACTCTTAAACCCTTCGATTACAACCTAAATATGACAAAATTAGTCCAATTAATTCACCAAATCACTAATTAACCATATCCATTTCCCATATCAAACTAACAAACCGCCCAAAAAAGTTCAAAAGAACTTAATTACCTGCTTTATATACATGATAATGACTCTTTCTCACAAGAGTCCACAACTAGAAATTTCTTTTGCAGAAATATTCAACCAGTAGAACTTTGATATATAGCTTGAAAGACAAAAAAAAATTAACAAAAAAAGAGGGAAAAAATGAAAGGAAGAATTATTACCTTTACTGACTTCGAAGTAGAACCCTAACACTACTGTGAGACTGAGTGCAAATTTTTGTTATTATTTTCTTTTTTGTTTTTTGGGAAGTGGAGGAATTTGAAGAAGACGAAGAAGAAGTTGGAAGGAATTTGAGAAAATGAAGACTAAATTAAGGAGGTGCCATTTTTCTGCTGGAGAGAAGTCAAAAAAATGGCAGAATTTGAGAGAAGAGAGAGTGAGGAAGAAGGGGGAAATTGGAGGGAATAAATATTTGGGAGCGAAGTATTAAAAGCTTATATGATAAGTTTCTTTTTCATTTTCCAAAGTAAAATTAGTAATAATTAATTAGCTGAAAATTAGACCGCGGTTTATAATTATATGTTTTGGTTTAGGCTGACTAATAGCCTAATATCAAGTATTTAGGGTAATTATCACTTTACCCTCTAATGTTTAGTGCTACTATCAGTTTCTCCCCTAATTTTATCTTTTTCATACTTTTTCCCCCTCAACTTTGACCAACACCAGACTCTCCTTTTTTCAAGTTTTTGTCTTGAGAAATTGATTGAACTCATAAACCAAAAGAGCTTTGTAATTAAACAACCAAGAACAAACTACAAATTGGCACTGAGAAGTTTGAAATGACAAGCTTAGTTATGCTTTAATTATAGTAACATTTGGGATTGTTGAAATTTTTGTTTTAGGAATTTATAAGAAAACAAAAATGAGTAGAGAAGAAACTATATGTCAGCTTTTGTGAATGTTCAATAATCATAAATGTGGCTTTCTGTGATGTAAGGTTGAAATTTTTTCATCACCCAAAATTATGTCTTGAAATGACATAATTTTTACATGCAATGAATTTAGTTGTATTCAATAAATTCTCATCTAGAGAAACTCAATTTTGGTAACAATCATCTTGCAGGAAAAATCAATTTTCATGATGTTTCTGAGTTAACAAGCTTGACATTTCTCAACCTGTTGGTCAAATCATGTCAGAGGTTTTTTTTTTCTCGTTTATCATAATAAAATTCAAGAGTTCTTTTATTACTTCATCAGTGGTTCTTCACTTACAACCCTTAATAAGTTGAATTGTAATATTTCAATTATAAGTGAAACATCTTACCAACTAGGCTATACATCATTGTCAGCCAAGAATTTCAATTTCTTGACTTCTTTACTTAACCTTGATCTTCAAATTACTGATTTCATTGGTAAGTTTCCAAGTTATATTCTTTCCTTACCTAAATTTAGAAAACCCATAGTTGAAAACAACGTGGAACTCCTTGATACTTCATCAATGTCTACTTGGAGCAGCTCTAGTTCCTTGGGAACTTGGATCTCTCTTACACAATTACTTAGATGACCATTCTGATTAGATTGGTTATGCAAAGTCCTTGAATCAACCAGATTCTCAAACGGACTTGCCTTTCACCAATTTACTGGCATTTTTCCATCAACAATTTCAAATCTTGAGCTAGGTTAATTCCTTAGATTTTTCATCTAACAATTTTCACGGTGAAATCCATGACATTCACCTTCAAAAGATAACTTATATACAACTTAGTAAACACAGATTCTCTGGTTGATTTCTGTTCACTGGCTGCAACAAAAATCACATTCTGAATTTCCACTCATAATTAGGCACTTTGCCCTTGAAACATATGGCTGCAAAAGTTGAAATATACCTCTGTCAAAGTAAATAATCAAACACAAATTAATATATGGCCACAAAAGTTGACAGATTATGACTTTGTTGAAGATATTTACTGGAACCCAGATTTGTACCTCAACTTCCAAGTACTCCTCTTTTCCGAGATGCCAACCATCTGGGATGTTTGGCGCAAACTAAACAAAAATACATTTGCTCTCCTCGAGTGAAGGGATCCACATCGGCCATACTTACCCTAAGTGGCTTCAGTGAAGGCGGAGTTGGGCAGTACCAGGATAACAACAAAAACATTGTGGACGAATGCGACTCCAATAATGGTTGTGGTGCGGAGAATGCATTCCAACCACCTTGTGATAATAATATTGTTGATGGATCGATAGCAGTTTGGAAAAAGCATTGAGACTGGATATGGATGGCAGAAGACTATACATCAAATGATCAAAATAATTAACATAATTTTCTTTTGCTGATACTTAAGTAATACATCTTAATAGGAAGGTAACTCAATTCTGTCCTCAGAAAGAAAAAAAAATTCACTGCAATGGATTTCCAGCTTCAGTTTTTTTTTTTTTTTTAATTTCATGTTTACATTTTTGTTATCATTGTAGAAACTTCTGTTAAGCTCTGTAAATTAAAGTTTGTTAGCTCACCAGAGCAGCTACTAGGATTGTTAGCTTATGATGTGATGGGCGTTACCATGCCTCGACTTGTTTCCATGTAATGAGCCTAAAGACCTCCTACCAAATTGAAAAAAAAAAAAAATCACTTTGGTCTCTAAATTTCAAAATGGAAAATTTTTGTAAGGTATAAAATATGTTCCATTTAAGTAAAATTTGTCCCATTTTATTCTCCAAAATATGAAATATTTTATACTTTAGTCCATAAAGAGGAAAAAATCTTATAATTTAGAAATAAATTAGACATATACTATATAACTAGGACAAATTTTACTGCAAGAAAATTGACATTTAGCTAGGAAAAATGTCATGGCAAAAACTCATAAATGCATAGCCAAAAACCATTTTCGACAATAAAATATTTTCGCCAATTTCGTAGCTGAATCCTTGTCTCAAATTGTAATAGGCCACGAAAAGAAGCATTTCGTCGCCAAGGCTAACTGCGTTGGCTACATAACTTATTAATGGCCAAATGACTATTAGCAATGGCTAGGAACAAACTTCGTAGGCAAAAGATTAATTGCATTGGCCACAAAAACTAATTCGTAGCCAAATGAGTACTTGCATTGGCTACAAATTTGTTTCATAGATAAAAGATTAAATCTTCTAGCCATTCCCAAGAAGAATGGCCAAGATTTCTATCTCGTTGGGAAAAGTAGAAAAAAGCCTTGTTTGTAAAGCAATTTTCCAACAAAAAATGGTTATATTTTCCATAAACACATTGTTCAATTACTTTTTTACCTTACATATATCAAATCATTATAATATATTTTTCTACAAAAAACTCTAAAAAATTGCAATCTAAATTGTGTAAATGAAGTATTTTGTTACAAAAATTGCGACGATTTGAAGGCTTTGTAGTGAAAAACTATACTATTGGCTATGAAACTTGCTTTGTAGCCTATTCATCATTATAGGCTACGAAAAAAGGCTTGTAATTGAAAATTTCGTAGTAAATAGTCACTTCTCTTGTAATGAGGGACTGAAGTACAACAGTTTGGAAGTTTTGAAACCAAAGTGAGAATGCAAATATAATCACAAAGCAGAACTAACCCTAGAAGTTTCGTCCATCTTGGGTTTTTTCGTTCTTCTGGATGGATGCAAGTTTTTAATTAAGTAGTAAAAATTGTTTTAGATCACAGAATTATTTAAAGCTAGAAAAGGAAAAAAAAAATCCAATCATACGTATCATTCCAATATATTGACAATTTCAAAAAAGTTGTTCGTAGTTCAAGACATCTGTCAAGGACGGAGATACCATAGATTTAACTATAAAAATCATACTACTATTTACTTATAAAAATACAAGTAAATGTTATTAAGCAGAGCTTTACAAATATGAGACTCAGGAGGGAGTGAAAAGAGGATGACGATGTCAAAATTGAACATGAATCCAATTGACATGGGACCCGTAAATTTAAACCTGTAATATGGCTCAGTTGTTAAAAAATCAAATTAAGACCGATTTTGTTTTTTGGAATAATTGGATTATGGAAGTAGCATTTAACATGGAGGGCTGGATTTTTTTTTGACAGCTCGATCTCTCTCATAACAACCTCAATGGTAGGATTCCTCAGGTATTTGGGAATCTGACTATGCTTGAATCTCTAGACCACTCTTGCAATCAACTTGAAGGAATCATTTCTGTGGAGCTTCTGAATCTGTCATTTCTTGAGTTCTTAACCTCTCAGAAATCATCTAGCTAGCTGGACCCATTCCTCGAAGAAGGCAATTTGATGCATTTGGAAATGATTTATATGGAGGGAACTTGGCCTTAGGTGGATTACCGATGACCAAAGATTGTGGAGATACATGGGCAAAACCACCACCATCATCATTGGGATTTTTCATCAACAATATAATTCTGAGTTCTTTGATGGATTACTTGGAAAGCTGTTCTTATGAGATATTGCTTCGGATTAGTGCTCGGATAAGCAATAGGAAGTCTCATATTCTCAAATAGAAAACCAAGATTGTTCATACAGATTGTTGAAGAGTCATATAAACTGCAGAAAAGATCAAGAAAACGGATCCACGTAGGAACTTGAGAAGTGGCAGCTTACAGAATTGGCAAGCAATTTGCCTTTTTTTGGGGTAAATTACTTACAATCCCCTGTAGTTTTATATAATGTCAGATAACCCCCTTAAGGCTTCAAAATAGTCACATAATCCTCCTATAGTTTTATGTAAAGTGAAAAATGGTTGAAATATACAATTAGTTTTGGTGTTTATATCAAATGCTCTCTAAAAGCATGTGGGATAAAATCTTAATCTCTATGTAACCCCCTTATAGTTTGTAAACATATCCACTTTACCCCATATGATTTGTGTAGTTATCTACGTAATCTTTTATACTTTTATATAAGGTAATTAAGCCTTCGATTGATTTAACATTTAAGTAAGGGCACTATTAGTATTTCGATTAAGAATGTTATATATGCTATTTTTCATCAAGTTTGCACTATACATAATACCGTAAGGGAGTGAAGTGGATATTTTAAAATGTTAGAGAGCTCACGTGGCAATAGAGAAAACCGCAAGAAGATTATATGCAATTTGCCTTTTTTTTTTCCTTTCTTCTTTTGTTCTACCTCTATGCTTGCATGATCACCATTTTCATATAACTATCTTGTTCTTTGCTTCTTCCCCATTATAAAATTGATTAGTGAATGATACTTATTCATAGGATTACCTTTTTTATGTATGGCTAATGAATAGAAAATTGGACCTCTAACTCAGGCCTCCCGAATGAAGTGGCAATAAGGAAAGATTAGCAATAAAATTGGCTTCAATTTGGTTCAATTTTAGTTGTACCTATTATTCTGTTCCAAGGTTCTCCTTACCTTTTAAAGGTACAAAATAGGGTCGAGATTTGGAGCTAGGCGAGGATCACTCCTTCAAACAACATGATACTCAATTCTTGTCAAGAGAAACAATCAAATTGTCGCACTCAAAATAAGATTACAATTATGAAATCCAAAAAGATAAAAACTACAATCAAGAGCCCATTCTAGATTTCATGTTACCAGTTTTACGCTTTTCAAATTTTGTATAGTTGTAACAATAAAATCTTGATTTCAATCAAATTTTACAATGAGCAGCAATGCTAGAACATAAATGGTCCGGTTGTACCTATTAGATATCAGTGAAATTTAATAGCAAGCCTGCTTCCATCTAACATGAATGGGCTCCAAAAACTCAACCTTTTTCCTTTATCAAAGAACTTAATGGCACACTTCCTTCCTATTGATTCTGATTTCTGTGCATCATGTGAACTTACTGCACTTAGTTCTAGAACATAATCATATCCTAGGATTTCAAATAGAGGAATCCATAGGAAATTTATTAAATAATATGTGTTCCAATTTGACAAAACTTGTATTCCTTAAACTTCCCAAGCATAGGTCACTATGGACAGCCGGGAACAACTTTAACAATGGTACTCTTCCCCAACCTTGTAGATTTAAGATCATCCTCTTGTGGGATGAAGGAATTGCCAGATTTTGTTAGACACTCGAACCATTTAGATTCTGTATCTCTCTCACATAATGATATTCTTTAATCCCTGTTGCCAGCTGGTTAACTTCCAAGAACTGGAAAACTCTACCTGTTGTAGATTTCTGATTCAATCATCTCCAGTCTAGGGTCCATTGCCACTTTTTGTTTGCAATTTATAAGGACTTACAATACTCGACTTGTCTATCAACAAATTCAATGGTGTGATTCCATGATGTTTTGTAAGCTTAAGTTCGCAAGCATTACCAAGACATTTACAAACCTCGATTTGAATGGCAATTTTTTGGAAGGGTTTGTACTCACTACCACGTTCAATGGACAATGTGAAAAATTGGAAATCCTTGATGTCAGGAACAATACAGTTGCATTCTTAGAAATCTGTCACAGATCATCCTACGGGACAAATTCCTATAGATCGCGAATTGAACATATGTTAGAATAATATGTTGAATAAATGCAAAAATACATTGCCATTCTCAGCCTAACCAATATCATACGGATGTAGAGAATGGTTTTTTTATGCAAAGCAAAATTACAAATGTCAGGTGGGCCTTAGGACTCGGGCCTTTTTTTTTTTCTAGAGTTGTCCTTCAAAGGAGCGATCACTTTAAGGTAATTTCAGACAAAAATTGTAGTATACATTCACTTCAACCGGAGATTGTTAGGAAGGAAAAGTAGGATGCTTCATGTCATTATAAAGGAATATTTAAGGAACATTTCAAACAATTGCTACTTTGTATTATATATATATATATGTGTGTGTGTGTGTGTGTGTGTACAAGAAAATATTTCACAGTTCCATGAAAGTTTTTGTGACACTCAATTCAAGCATTACACTATTTTCACATAACTTAGAAGCATTTATCTACATAATTTTTTGAAAATTTCCCAGAAATTAGGAGACAAATGAAAGAACAGTTTGCTACCGTATGAATATGTAGCAAGTCTTCTCAGTTTTTAAATTTTGTTTCTCAATTGCTCAAAAATGGACAATAGGAACAAGGATGTTCACAGAAAGTCTTCGTCAATCATGTCAAGGAATTCTAGAAAGAAAGATGGCCCAAAGAATCTCTAGAAGGATTCAGGTCATTGGGATTTTTTCACAATTTAAAAAGTAAGGATAGGTTGATTTGGACCATATTATTTTTTCAAAGACTTGACTCCATTTTTTTTGAAGAGTGAAAACATCACTATGACAAGACTTGTTGTTTAACTGCAAAACACATAACTAATAATCCGTACAATCAACTGTAGATGCAGATGCAAAAATCTTTTGATAATCTCTTAATTTTCTTCTTTCGGTTCACTAATTGGAAAAAAATCTAGTTGTTACAAAGTTCAAATTTAATCACAGTTCAAGCGTCCTTGACTTGTCTAAAAACAAATCCACCATGCAAATTGCGATTCCACCATGCTTGGGAAACTTTAAGTTCTCAATTTTGGGCACTGAACTAGAAAAACAATGGTCTTACAATAAACTAACAAAATGTTTATTGAGAAGTCTTGGTTGAATTGCAATTTCTTGAAAGGTTCACTCATTAACACGATAATTAACCAACTCTGAAGAAAATTGGAAGTCCTCGACGTCCTGAACACGCATATAAAGGTGACGTATTTCCAACATGGCTAACTCAAAAGTCTTCCAAATTCCAAGACCCTAAAGTCCTGAAAGCTAATGGTTTTTTTTGGATCCATTAGCACTTTCAAGAATCAACTTATGTTGAGAAGATTTATAGATCTCTTCAGCAATGAATTCCCTACATTACTTCTCAATAGCTTAAAAGCTGCAATCAGGCCGGCCGGGCCAATATCAATTTGAATGTAATATTGAATTACATCACTTCCTTGCTTAGAATTCTCAATTCTATCGCGCATCATCTTGTGGGGCTAATTTCTAGAGGGCATCAGTTCAACACATTTCCCAATAATTCCTCAACACATCACTTTACTACAAAAGAATATTACATATTGTCACAATGTTTTCTATACTAAGCATTCCAATTAAGACACACTACTGTGCCAAGTCTTGTAGAAAATTTAACAATGTCGATTAGAAGTTGGACCGACAGGTCTTCTACGAAATTGCATATAGACAAAAATGTAGTAGGATCTATCCTTTTTTAGACTCACTTATTGTAAAAGTTGAAAAAAAGTCAAAAAGTTAGAACTTAAAGTCTTGCCGACCCAAAGAGAATAGGTTATATTCAAGGTCTTCTGAACCCAGATTGTATTCTATATCCCTAACTAAATTTAACTGTTAATGAATTGCATTCGCTTGGATTAGAGATTATTGGGAAACAAAAGTAGGATCCTTTGCCATCAAAGAAAATTACACATAATCTACTATATATTTGCTATCTAACTGATTTTGTACCGGATATCTTACTACTTCATGAGTTATGCAAAATACTAAATTTTAATATTTCTTTTGCTGCACTTTTTTTCTCTTATGAACCCTTTTATTGCTTAACCACGCTAATAAATCCTTAGTTGTAAAACTTTTTTAGCAACTAAATTTCTAACACTTTGCATGTAAAATTAGAGTACCATTCAAGAAATATATCAAACAATTGCTATCTTGTATCAATTACGTGTATATTTCCGGATTAAGAAATTTCATAGATCCACGAAAGTTTCTATGAAAATCAAATTAAGCATCACACTGCTCTTGTATAATTTCAGAAGCTTTTATCTCCATAATTCTTTGAAAAGTTCTCCAGAAATTTGGAGACAAATGAAAGAATGGTTTGGCGCTATGCATAACATATAAATCTTTTCAGCTTTTAAGTTGTGTTTCTCAATTGCCGCTTTAATACGGTCCTGATATAGACAAGAGGAACAAGAATACTGGTAGAAAGACTTCGTCATCTATGTCATGGAAGTCTTGAAGGAGCATGGCCCAAAGGCTCTGCAACATTATTCAAGTCATTGTTATTTTTTCACTATCCACAAAAGTAAGGATAAGTTGAATTCGACCATATTTTTTCTCATAGACTGAGTCAAGAAAGCACTATGACAAGTCTGGTTATTCATATATGACAACTAGTATTCGGTACCGTGTTGATACAACCTTGAAAAGTAAAATATTGACTTCCTGAGGCTCAATTTTTAGTTTTATTATAAATACATGAAATTTAGTCAATCTTTAGCTACTGCAAAAATTTTTTTTTAATCAACTGCATTTAAATTGAAATTAGAATAATCTTCAACTAAAAATTATGAGCCAAATAAGGAAAGCTTATAGTTGTTAACATAAAATAGGAATTTTTTTGTAATTAAGCTTTCTTTACTAACAAATTGTATTAAAACATTAACATAATTCATTCTAATTTTTTCTTAGTAAGAGGAAATGAATATATGTACTAACAGATAGCAAAATTGTGCTATTAATATAATACAATGGGTTATCATAGAATGGGTTAATATAACAGATAGCAAAAGAATGAGTTTTCATCTTTCAACTTACAACTTTTAGTAAATGGCATAACAAAACTATTTGCTATTTGGAAAGAATATACACTATGCCACCCTATGAAAATGAAAACTAGTTTAACTTGGCAAAAGAAAATATAAGTGTGAGGCACTGACCATGAAAATAGTAAAAGAACAACATTCCCTTTATATTTTTCTGTCTTTTTTATATATCTTTTTGAAGCACATCTAGTTTTTTTATTTTACATAATACTGTAAGGGGCTTATATAGATATTTTGAAACATTAGAGGATCATGTGGTAATATGCAGAACGACAAAGATATAAACAATACTTCAAAGTTTAAACCTCTTTTTTCTTTTCTATATATATATTTTGGGTGGGTGGGTTTGGGGATTGAACATTTCAAACCAATTTGCATAATTTTTCTTAAGCATGCCAAGACTTTCTGAGGCCCGTGCAATAAGTGTTAGATAACTAAATAATCTAATGATGTTGAAACTTGAAAGTGAAACTCTTGTAAGCAATTGGCTTCAGATATTCCTCCCCAAACGGTACGACAATTTTGAGAAAAAGGGTAGGGAGAATTATTTCAAGAGAATGGCCTTTGAACAAACTACCACATAAGGAACTAGGATGAACAATTTTACCGGATAAGAAAAAGCATCTTTCTAAAAAATTTCTTTTAGTCAGGGGAGTTATGTAAAAAAAAAAAAGGCTAAACCACGCGGGGTAAAATCTAATTTGCCCTAATTTTTTTAAAATTTCCCAGAAATTAGGAGACAAATGAAAGAACAATTTGCAACCGTATGAATATGTAGTAAATCTTCTCAGTTTTTAAATTTTGTTTCTCAATTGCTCTAAAATGGACAATAGGAACAAGGATGTTCCCAGAAAGTCTTCGTCAATTATGTCAAGGAAGTCTAGAAAGAACGATGGCCCAAAGAATCTCTAGAAGGATTAAGGTCATTGGGATTTTTTCACAATTTAAAAAGTAAGGATAGGTTGATTTGGACCGCATTTTTTTTTTTAAAAGACTTGACTCCATTTTTTTTTTTTTTTGAAGAGTGAAAACATCACTATGACAAGTCTTGTTGTTTAACTGCAAAACACATAACTAGTAATCCGTACTATCAACTGTAGATGCGGATGCAAAAATCTTTTGATAATCTCTTAATTTTCTTCTTTCGGTTCACTAATTAGAAAAAAATCTAGTTGTTATAAAGTTCAAATTTAATCACAGTTCTAGCGTCCATTGCCACTTTCTATGCGCAATTGAGCAGGACTGACAGTCCTTGACTTGTCTAAAAACAAATCCACCATGCAAATTGCAATTCCACCATGCTTGGGAAACTTAAGTTCTCGATTTTGGGCACTCAACTAGAAAAATAATGGTCTTACAATAAACGAACAAAATGTTTATTGAGAAGTCTTGGTTGAATTGCAATTTCTTGAAAGGTTCACTCCTTAACACGATAATTAGCTAATTCTGAAGAAAATTGAAAGTCCTTGGCGTCCTGAACACGCATATAAAAGGTAACGTATTTCCAACATGGCTAACTCAAAAGCCTTCCAAATTCCAAGACTCTAAAGTCCTGAAAGCTAATGGTTTTTTTGGATCCATCAGCACTTTCAAGAATCAACTTATGTTGAGAAGATTTATAGATCTCTTCAGCAGTGAATTCCCTACATTACTTCTTAATAGCTTAAAAGCTGCAATCACGCCGGACCAATATCAATTTGAATGTAATATTGTAATTACATCACTTTCTTGCTTAGAATTCTATCGCAGATCATCTTGTGGGGCTAATTTCTAGAGGGCATCAATTCAACACATTCCCCAATAATTCTTCAACACATCACTTTACTACAAAAGAATATTACATATTGTCATGTTTTTCTATGCTAAAGGTATATTTGGATTGCAATTTTTCAAGAAAAATTGCTATGTTTTCTGTAGACATATTTTTCAATCACCTTTTTACTTTATATATATCAAATTGCTATAGAATTTTCTACAAAAAATTCAGAAAAATGCAATCCAAACAAAGCCACGCTTATGTGTCAAGTCTTGAAGAAAATTTAACGATGTCAATTAGAAGTTTGACTGATGTGTCTTCTACGGATTTGTATGCAGACAAAAATGCGGTAGAATCTATCCTTTTTTAGATTAACTTATTGTAAAAGGTAAAAGAAAAGTTACAAATCATGACTTAAAGTTTTTCCAGCCCAAAGAGGATAGGTCGTCTTCAAGGTCTTTTAAACCCAAATTCTACTCTATATCCCTAACTAAATTTAACTGTTAATGAATTACATTCACTCGAATTAGAGATTATTGGGAAAAGAAAAGTAGGATCCTTTGCCATCAAAGAAAATTATACATAATCTACTATATATTTGTTATCTAACTGTTTTGTACTAGATATCTTACTACTTCATGAGTTATGCACAATACTAAATTTTAATATGGGCAAAAAATCGCAGCGGCCACTAAACTATTGGTAAGATCATGTTTTGGCCATCAAATTATTTTTCGTCAGTTATTGGCCGCTAAACAACTTAATCAGTAAATCCATGACCATTTAGTCGATAATTGCTATTAATTTGTGAAATTAGCAGTACACGTGACAAAGTGCGGGGTAATTTTGTCCAATAATTACGCAATCCTATTTCACAGATTAACTGCTAATTTTACAGATTAAGAGCAATTATCGACTAAATGGTCACGAGTTGGCCAATTATTGACGAAAAATAGTTTGATGGCCAAAATATGGTCTGACCAATAGTTTAATTGCCGCTGAGATTTTTTACCCTTTTAATATCAATTGTGCTTCACTTTTTTCTCCTATGAACCCTTTTATTGCTCAATCATGCCAATAAATCCTTAGTTACAAACTTCTTTAGCAACTAAATTTCTAACACTTTGCATGTAAAATTAGAGTACCATCGGAGAAATATTTCAAACAATTGTTATCTTGTATTAATTACATGTATATTTTAGGAATAAGAAATTTCATAGATCCATGAAATTCTCCATGAAAATCAATCGATTTAAGCATCATACTGCTCTTGTATAATTTCAAAAGCTTTTATCTCCATAATTCTTTGAAAAGTTCTCCAGAAATTTTGGAGACAAACTAAAGAATGGTTTGGCACCATGCATGACAATAAATCTTTTCAGCTTTTAAGTTGTGTTTGTCAATTGCTACTTTAATATAGTCCTAATATGGACAAGAGGAACAAGAGTATTCATAGAAAGAGATCGTCTGTTTGGATTGTATTTTCTTGAATTTTTTATAGAAAAATTACTGTAGCGATTTGATGTATGTGAGGAAAAAAAGTAATAAAGAAATGTGATCACGAAAAATGACACAATTTTTCTGCAAAAAATGACTATCCAAACGGGGTCATGGAAATCTTGAAGGAACATGGCCCAAAGGCTCTACAAAAGCATACAAGTCATTGTTTTTTCACTGTTCAGAAAAGTAATAGGTTGAATTCGAACACATTTTTTCTTAGAGACTTGACTACATTTTTTGAAGAGTCAAAATAGCACTATGAAAAATCCAGTTATTCAGCTACAATCACGCAACTAAAGACACAAACACAAAAATCTTTTGATTACATCTTCTTCTTTCTGTTGGAAGCTTATGAACTCCTCAGTTTTTCTTTCTTGGGAGAACATGTTTGCTTCAATTTAAAGAAATTTTTAAGATAAAGGCAGCAATTGGTCTTTCCTAATTTTGCGATCTCCGGGTTTGTATTATTTTGTGAAGATGATATCTTGGAAAATTAGTACAGATTATTGCAAATGGGACTGACTGGCATACTGATCACGTAACTGGAATCCGAGTTGCAGCCAACTTCAAGGACTTGTGTCCAGGTCTGCTGGGCTGTCTTTTTCTGTGACTAAATGCTATCAAGTCTGACAAACCAATTATTCACAAAGCAGTTGGTCATAAAGAGTTTTAAATCTTTATTTAGATGTAGATCAAGGAATCAAATCCCCTTATCTATATTTTAAATCCAGGCTTTTCTAGAAATATTGTCAGCGGGTGCCTACTCACCCATCTAGGCCCCGTATATCAAACAACTATAAGTTGTCTTAATATATAGTGAATTGACCCTGAATTTTACAAAGTATTCAATATGACGACTAATAAAATCCCATTTCATAGTATGACTTCACATTTTATGGCCAACATTCGAGTTAGAACTTGAATCAACATCTCTAAGCCCCAAAAACATAGAAATTTCCTCACCAATACAATTTTCGGAAAATAAAAAAGGAGGAGAAAGGCATGATCAATACGATTTATATTGTCGTTGGCGTGTTTATATTGTTGTTGGCTTGTTTAATGGGTTATAAGTCCCTAACCTGCATGGTTGAAATTTGAAAGTGACATCCTTCTTACACCCGTTTGGTACAGCATTTCGATAGGATTCTAATTCTAAAGGCGTAGCCTGCTCTCCATTACCATTTCTCTCCAATTTTCCTAAATACATCTTTGGATAACAGACACATTTATAAAGTAATGATCAACAATTGACTTTAGCATTTTTAACCATGTTGGGTAACCTTGGTTTTGCTTTCAAAAAAAAAAATCTTTATTTGTCTTTCTTTAAAAATTTTTCTATGGAAACACCCAGGTTTTTGTCTTTCTTTCTTTCAACTCCAATAATTCTACCAGTTGAGAATACTAGAAGAAAAATGACACTAAGATTTGATAATAGAAAATTTCGTACTATTCTAAGATATATTTACATTGAAAATATTATACCTTATGTTACCGCATAAGACATAAAATAGCTAAATTTATTATCTTAATTAGAGATTTGTAAAATACATTGTTCAGAAAATGTGAAATAGGGTAAGTATCCGAGTTTGGTTTGGCTATTGAAAGTTATAAAAATGGCAGTTATGGCAGTGATCCACTTCATTCCCTCCCCCCGGGGCGGGGCGAACCAAAGAAGTGATATTTAAGAATACAAACAAGATATAAAAAACAATATTTGGGGAGAAAACTTTTGAAAAGTTAAAAGTGCAAAGTGTCTAAAATGGCTTCTTATAAAATGTCTTCAAGTTGTCTCAATTTATGGTTACGAAAATAGATTTTTTTTTTTAATGACAAAAGTTAACTAGTTTTATGAGTTCTGAACATTAAAATTATTTTCTCAAGAATAGTCCATTAAAATTACAGTGTTGGCTAATGATTAATTCCACATGCGACTTTCAACTTTTTGCTCTCATACGTACATAATAAAGATTAGAATTAACACTAAAAGTCAAGTTTTTTTTTTTCACATACTTCCACTATTACACCCGGCCCCTTTATATAAACCGTTATGCTGATCATAAATTTATCAAGCAAGAATGAAGAGACAAATAACATTTTTTAGTGCTTTACTTTTCTTCTTTCTATTGCAACCTCAAGAAGTGATCAGTTTCACTTTCTTGGGAGATCATTTGTGCCGTCATGATGACGCTGTTGCACTGCTTCAATTCAAAGAAATGTTTAGCATTTCAACTTATGCTTCCTGTGATCATTCATATCCAAAGACAACACATTGGACAGCACATACAGACTGTTGTAGTTGGGACGGCGTCACATGCCACAACCTCACTGGTCGTGTAATTGGGCTGGATTTGAGTTGCGCCCAGCTTCAGGGAGTCATCCATCCAAACTCCACTCTTTTCCGTCTTTCTCATCTCCGCCATCTCAACCTTGGTTTTAATCATTTCATCGATTCACGGATTTCACACCGATTTGGCTCACTGAAAAGTTTAACCCACCTCAATCTCTCATATTCAAATTTCCAAGGTGAAATTGCTTCAGAAATATCACACCTATCCAACCTAATTTCACTTGATCTATCTGCCAATGAGCTTCTAAGATATGAACTTAGCAATTTTGAAGCGATGCTTCAAAACTTAACCCATTTAAGAGAGCTGTCACTTTCAACAGTAGACATCTCATCCGAGTTGAGGGTGAATTTTTCTTCATCTTTGACATATCTAGATCTCATGGATACTGGAATAAGAGGTAATTTACCAAGTAATATTTTTCATCTGCCGAATATGCAAGTTGTCTCGTTAGGTGGCAATGAGAATCTTGCTATTAGTTTATCGAAATTGAAATTGAACTGCAACATTTCTAATTCTCTGAGGCAGTTGGACCTATTTAGTACAAATTTCTCTGCTGCGTTGCCAGATTTGATTGGGTGCATAGGGTCCTTAAATTCTTTGGATCTAAGTAATTGTCAAATTTCTGGTGTCATTCCTGAATCAATTGGCAACCTTACCCAGCTTATTGAATTATCTCTGGATTCTAACTATCTTCGAGGGAAAATTCCAGATAAATTTTCCATTTCACAAAAAATAAGTTGGCTGTCACTTGGTCACAATTTTTTGACTGGGAAATTTCCAAACTCACTTCACAACCTTACGCATCTTTACCATTTAGATCTCTCTAGTAATCAACTGACGGGGGAAATCGAAGATTTCAAAAGTAGGTTACTATCAGAGATTCAGTTGGAAAGTAATCAATTAAGTGGTTCAATTCCTCCATCAATTTTTACTATTCCGACCCTATCTGTCCTTGAGCTTTCATCAAACCATTTTACCGGGGTTGGGCAAGACTTATTTGTGAACTTTAATCAGTTTCAAGAGAACCCACTTCAGAATGAAGCACCATGGAACACTACAATCAATGTAAGCATTTCCTATTCAAATTTCGTGCACTTGGGACTGTCTTCTTGCCAGATAAAGGAATTTCCAGAGTTTCTTAGAAATTCAGAGAGATTAGATTTTCTGGACCTCTCAAATAACATGATTCATGGCGAAATCCCAAGCTGGTTCATGTCTAAGACTTTTGATAAGTTGATCTACTTGAACCTTTCGCATAACTTTTTGATTGGTACCATAGACCCACTACCTGTTACTCCACATTTGGAGTTTCTAGATGTGAGTTCCAACTCACTTCAGGGCCGAATGCCTTCTTCTCTCTGTGAATTAAGTATTCTTACTATTCTTGATTTATCAAATAACAATTTGTCTGGCCCAATTCCTCAATGCTTGGGAAACTCCAGCCAATCTCTAGAAATTATGGATTTGGGAAATAATAGGCTTTTTGGCACCATTCCCACAACATTTTCAAAAGGCAACTCTCTGGGGTTTCTTATGCTGAATGACAATCAATTGCAAGGGCCATTGCCACGATCTTTAGCTCATTGTGAAGGTCTGGAACTCCTTGATTTAGGCAACAACAAGATAGATGATAAATTTCCAGTTTGGTTGGAAACTCTTTCTTATCTGAAGGTCCTAATATTGACATCTAATCGATTTCACGGAGCAATTGGCAATTGTCAGACGAAAAGTCCATTTCCTCGGCTAAGAATTATTGATGCATCCCACAATGAGCTCACTGGTGCTCTACCTGAAGAAATTCTCAGCAACTTCAAAGCTATGAAAAGTTCAAAGCATCAACAAAAGGAATTCCAGTATATGAAGTTAACTTTCATTAATGATTATTACATCCATTCTGTGGGTTTATTTATCAAAGGGACAGAGTACAGTCTTGAAAGAGTTCTAATAACTCGAATAGCCATTGACTTCTCAAGCAACAGATTCGAAGGACAAATTCCAGAGATTATCGGATCCCTTCATTCTCTTCAATTACTTACTCTCTCTCGTAATAACTTCAGTGGTCCAATTCCTAAGGCATTAGGGAATTTGAATATGCTTGAATCTCTCGACCTCTCGTGGAACCAACTTGAAGGAACCATTCCTAGGGAGCTATTGAATCTAGATTTTCTTGAATTCTTAAACCTTTCTGAAAATCGTCTAGTTGGACCCATTCCACGAGGAAGGCATTTTGATACATTTGGAGATGATTCATACAGAGGGAACTTGGACTTGTGTGGATTTCCGCTGACTAAAGATTGTGGAGATATAGAGGCAACACCACCAGCCACGCCATGGGAAGCCGAACAACAATATGATGATTCTGAATTCTTTGATGGGTTCACTTGGAAAGCTGTTCTCTTGGGATATGGTTGTGGATTAGTGCTCGGATTAATTATGGGAGGTCTCATATTCTTAACTGGAAAACCAAGATGGTTTGTACTGATTGTCGAAGAGTCATTCAAACCGCGAAGGCAATCGAGGAAATGGATCCACATACGAACTTAAGCAGGGCAATGCAATAATTTGCATACCTGGTAAGCAGTGTATTCTTATTCTAGCCCTATTGTCAAATAATGGTATTGCGTTTGCATAATTACCAATTATAATATTATGCTTTGATAGGTTGTAATTTTATCATTTATTTTATAATTAATTTCCCCTATTACTTAACCCAATGTGAATTAATTATTAGATTCTACTCACTTTTAGTATTTGCCATTTATTTCAGGAAGTAGAACAAAAATATGGTAATAAGTACCAATTTGGCAGAAAAGGAGCCCAAGTGATAGAGCTTGCCCCAGGGACATTTTTGGAAAAGAAGATGTCACGCCCATTTCGATAATTTCTGCAGAGGAATGACGGACGAAGGGTTTCTTTCTCCTAAGAGCCGCCGCACATCTGACGGCTGGCTTTATCTTGAGTCTCTCGTCTGTAGCTTAAAAGAGAGAGGCTGGACTTTTCCCTTGGGGGGGCCTTTGGCTTGAAAAAACCTCCTGCGGGCATGGCAGGAGCAAAAGACAACTTAGCTTAGCTTTTGGTCTCCCTGGCATGTCAGGAAGCATTTTGGTAGCTTTAGCTTTGACTTTTCCTTTTAGCCTTGAGTAATTTTGGTAGCTTTAGCTTTGACTTTTGCTTTTAGCCTTGAGTAGTTTTCTTTTCTCCGTATGTTAGGAGAAGCAAAAACAATGGAGTACTTCCGGTAGCTTTTCTTTTCAGTCAGTATTCCATCGGATCGAATTTGTGCATTTTCCAATTGATGGCTGCAGCTTCCTCTTCAATTTTGCGTGGGATTTGTTCACCAAAATGAACTAATTCCCTTTTTCTAGTTAAGGAGCAACGGATGCTTTGGATCGCCTAAAAATTATGAGATCGATTTAATTTTATCTTTTCTTTTATTTATTGGTATTCGCATATTCCTTGGTTGCAGTGCTTATGATTGTTTGATTAATTGATTGTCTTGGATCCGGATAATTAGTTAATTTGATAATCTATTGTCAATTGGGACATTAAATCCGTAATTGTTTAATTGTCTCAAAATAGTGGCAACTGGCATGATTAGGTTTGTGTCAGGGGAATACGCGGGCTAATCTAAAATAACCCTGGTAGTGCGTTATTTGATTAGAATAGGGCTCCTCTAATACGTAAGGCAATTGGGGAATTAAATTCTATGGGCGTACCTAGGATTATTTCTCAATTAGAGCAGTGATTAACGGGCATACCTTAATCATCGACACAGTAAGGAGGGGTTGACTGTCATCGCTTGTTTGGCAGTTATAACCTATTTATTAGTAAATAATTGGAATTGCCTTTGCTTATCGATGATCAACTAGGTGAACCATTGCTGAAGTTATTCCTTGGCTAGATCCTTAATTATCACTCATTAGATTTTAGTAATTTGTTATTTAATTTCTAGTTGGCTATTTTATTTTTATTTTTATTATTTTACTTTTAGTTGAATTGCTTAAATTGTCACCTCTGATATAAAAACATCCCCTTGTCATTGTGAATTTGAAAAGAAACAATTACTCCTAGTCTCTGTGGATTCGACCCTGCTTATCACTATCTACAGAAATTACTTTTAGTTTGAGCAGGTTTTATTATTGCACAGGCTTCGACAACCTGTCATGCTTCTACTTTATTTCTTCCTCAATCATAATAGCTTTTAAACTATTGTGATTCTATTAAATTAACTGATTCCTGAACTTCGTTGGATGACAAGCTTTTCGTATGGCTAATCTGAAAAGCTTGACTTGTAATACCCAGGTCTATCCATGGAGTGGAAATAAGGAAAAGATTCGGCTCATTTCCAGTTGTACGTGCTGTGTATTTTAGGCTGTAGTAGTTACTTGTTTATCGTGGTTTTCAATAGGGCTGTTCACGAATCGAGTCGCTCGCAATCGAATATGAGCTCGAACTCGAAAACATTAAGCTCGTTGGTTCGCGAGCGGCTCGCGAGCTCTATTATATATATATATATATTTTTTTTTTATTTTAATAGCAAAATTACATATATATTCCTAATATTTTTATGTGTTAAAAAAATTATTATTTTATTCATTTTTAAAAATAAAATAATTTTTTAAAAATTTTTTTAAGCTCGAGCCTTTTGATCTCGTCGAATTCGAACTCGAGTTCGAGTTTCATGAAATTAACTGGAGACTCGGTTTAATAAGGCTAAAACTCGATTCGACTCGTTTACGCCCCTAGTTTTCAAGTCTGAAGAGTCTCAAGTAATTGTGGTTCCTTGCCATTTTATTTGTAGCTTTATAATTGAAAGCAAAAGTCATTTCAATGGCTAGTTACTATTCGTTGGGTTAGTATGTCAGTATGGCTCGTGCGTTGTACTTGTGAATTACTATCTTAAAATTTCAAATTAATGAAATTTGTAAAGCTTGAAACTGGATGTTATCTTCGGTGTTGGCTATTATTTAGAAATCAATTAAATTTGGAACATATTCCACTTCAATCCTACATTATGGAGTGTGAAAGTAACGACTTGGGGGGCCACCATAATTACTCAAAAAAGTAAGGACAATTATTATTATTATTTTTTGGGTATATTACACTATCACGATCACTGGCCAACGTGAAAAATTGGAAATCCTTGATGTCAGGAACAAAAATATAAGTTCCAACATGGCTAGAACATCTTTAACATTCTAAGTCTTTAAGTCTGAAAGCTAATGGATTTCAGGAGCCATTGGCATGTTCATTGTTCAAGAGTCAAATTAGATTTACAATATTGTGCATTGTTGTTTTCTCCAACAATGAATTCAGCAGTGTTGTCCCTACAATAGTTTCCAACAGTTACAGAACTGTGATTAGGTTAGGCAAATATGAATCAGAAATTAATGTTTGTGCGGGCTAACAATTATGATCAGTACTTTATGAGTTTAGTATTGGGGTTGAAAACTGATTTCAACAGATTCTCTCGTCTCTATTCCCTTACATTGTGGAATGTTTTTGATAAAATATCATAATTTCATTTAAATCTGCACTAATGCCAGAAATTACATCATCAAATATATACAGATATTAAAGAACAGATTTGGAGAAAGGATACTTCAAATCTGAAGAACAATAAAAATTACATTGTAAAACTCCAAATTTAAAAAATGAGAAAATAATTGTAAATCCACGAACATCCGTGCATGATTCCAATCGTCAGATTTGCTAATTAACTGTTTCAAATCCAGATATTATAGTGAGATTTGCCGAATAAATCCAAGAAATTTCAGATTTGATAAACAAAATCTAAAAAAAGAAAAATAAAAAAATTATCAAAAACTTTCACCAGAAATCTCTAGGATAGAATAAAACTCTCACTAAAAAAATTTAGGAAAGAAGAAAACTCTCACTAGACAATCTTATGTTGAGAAGAAACTCTCACTAGAGAATCCTATAAGAGATTTTATTCACACAAATAAAAAGAAACTATAGAGAGGGCTTCTCCCATGAGAAAAAATCAGAAAAATCTGATCTCTCTCCCATAGAAGGGTTGAAGGGAGTTTTAGTTAAAGAGATTTTTCTAAAGAGAAATAGAGAGGAGGAGGAGAGAAGAGCTTAAGCTTAATTGAACAAATTGTTAACATTGTAGAATTTAAATTCATTGAATCGTCAAGTATCTTCCACAATTAAATTGAGGGAAGTATTTTAGGGTAATTTGCTTTGCTACAGGGGCGGATTTAAGGTGGGGGCACTAGGGGCACGGGCCCCCATTGTCTCCCTTAAATTCCTATAACACTTATACAATTTTGATATAATTTTAAGTGTGTCTCCAGAGTTTTCTTAGAAAAAGATGTGAAAGAATTAAGTAATTTTTTAAGTTAGTTCATAAACTAAAATTCTAAACAGATATATGGGGCACAAATTTCATTTGAAATAATATAAAAAACAAAGCCGTTTTCATTTCAATTAGCAAGTACCAATCATATCATTTACTTTCTTTGGACACCACTCCCCAATTTCCCTTCCCTCCTCTGGTCCCCCATTTTTCCCCCACAACCGAGAGCCACTACCTTCCACAACCAAGCAGCTAGCTACTCTTTCTCTTGATCAATTCATCCAATCATATCATTCACTTCCTTTGTCCCCACTTCTCAATTTTCCTTCCCTCCACTGGTCCCCCATTTTCCCTCCACAACTGAGAGTCATTCTTACTTCCACAACTAAGTTAGTTATCAAAATATAAAAATTCGGAGTGAACAATTGTAAATAGTTTAGTTTGTTTTTGAAATAAAATTATTATTACATTAATAATTTTGAATTTATCTTTTTATATTTTTCATGGAATATATGCATCATTTGCACTTGTTGGTGATTATATTTTTTGCTTAAAAAACTAGAAAAATAGTAGGTAAAAAATTTTAGTGTTACTTTTGCCCCCACTAAGAATTTTTTCTGGCTCCGCCACTGCTTTGCTAATATCATCACTTTCAGTTGCATTCTCAGAAATCTATCACAGATCATCCTATGGGGTGAATTCCTATCGATTGCGAAATCAACATATGTTAGAATAATATGTAGAAACTAATATGTTGAATAAATACAAAATTACATTTCCATTTTCTGCCTAACCAATATTATACGGACGTAGAACCATTTCCTAAGGAAAATTTTCTATGCAAAGCAATATTACGAGTGTCAGTTGGGCCTTAAGACTTGGGCCTTTCACAAATGCTGCCTATATATTCTCATTTACAAAATCATACTTTTGTCACTTGGGCCTTATGCAGGAATTTCGACAACGTTGAGGTGAACTTGGACTCATGGGTCTTCCATGGAATGCCTTCGGTTATTACACTGGGAGGAAAATGATACTGGATCCGGGGGATACCCTTTCTAGACTAATCCTTGTTTTCCTAGACTAACTAATTGTAACAGGTGGAAAAAAAATGGTTAGCACAAAGTTGCCCTTCAAAAGAGTGATCACTTTAACCTTTGCCACTTTTGGAAAAAAAAAAAAAAAGAGTGATCACTTTAATGTAATTCGGACAAAAATTGTAAATCTACGTTCCCTTCAATTGGAGATTGTTAAGAAGGAAAAGTAGGATGCTTCATTTTCAATTTTAACAACAGAGCCTTTTATTTGCTATCAAAGAAAATTATTCATAATCTAATATATATATTTATGATTGCCTTTTGTATTAAATATCTTACTACGGCATGAGCTAGGCACAAGGTCAACTCATAATGATTAATTTGGATGTCGATATTACTTAACATTTCTCTCTTGTGAAACCCTTAATTTATTGCTCAATTATGCCAATAAATCTTTATTTACAAAACGTTTACAGCTTTTTCTAATAGATTTACAAGTCATAATAAGGGACTATTCAAGGAACATTTCAAATAATTGCTATTTTGTATTATGCATGCACGTATGTATGTATGTATGTATGTATGTATATATATACATATACAAGAAAATATTTCACAGTTCCGTGAAAGTTTTTATGACACTCAATTCAAGCATTACACTATTTTCATATACTTTAGAAGCATTTATCTACATAATTCTTTGAAAATTTCCCAGAAATTAGGAGACAAATGAAAAAATGGTTTTGGCTACTATATGAATATGTAATAAGTCTTGGCAATTTTTAAATTGTGTTTCTCAATTGCTCTAAAATGGACAATAGGAACAAGAATGTTCCCAGAAAGTCTTCGTCAATTGTGTTAAGGAAGAACGATGGCCCAAATAATCTGTCGAAGGATTCAGGTCATTGTGATTATTTCACAATTTAGAAAAGTAAGGATAGGTTGATTTGGACCACAATTTTTTTTTCCAAAAACTTGACTCGATTTAATATTTTTTTCCACAATTTAGAATTTTTTTTTCCAAGAACGGAGACATTGTACGTCAAACAACATCAAAAGTGTTGATTTCAAAAGACGGAATGTCTAACGTTTTTTCACCCGGCGAACTGATTGGATTGTTGCGAGCAGAGCGAATGGGGCGCACTTTAGAAGAAGCGATCTGTTACCAAGCCGTCTTATTGGGAATAACAAGAGCATTTATCAATACTCAAAGTTCCATATCTGAAGCGATTTTTCAAGAAACTACTCGGGTTTTAGCAAAAGCCGCTCTTCGTGGGCGTATTGATTGGTTGAAGGGTCTGAAAAAGAACGTAGTTTTGGGGGGAATGATACCTGTTAGGACCGGATTCAAAGGATTAGTGAAATCTTCAAAACAACATAACAAGGCTCTCTTGGAAACCAAAAAAAAGAATCTATTCGAGGGGGAAATGAGAGATATTTTGTTTCATCACAGAAATTTTTTTGATTCTTTCCTTTTTAAAAAATTCCATGATCCATCAGAACAATCTTTTATAGGATTTAATGATTCATAAGAAGAGATTTATTTCTTTTATTACCTTATTTTACTTATTTTATTTGATTTAGTTCGGCCATTTCATTTAGTAAAATAAATAGAAAAGAATAATGGTTTGGGTCATGTATATAAGGCCAATCTCACTATGACAAGTCCTGTTGTTCATCTACAAACACGTAACTAGTAATCCGTACTATGCTGATACAAATTTAAACAAAAATTTTCTTGATAATGTCTTAATTTTCTTCTTTCGGTTCACTAATTAGAAAAAAATTGTTGTTTTAAAATTCAGATTTAATCACAGGTCTAGTGTCCATTGCCACTTTCTATGTGCAAATGAGCAGGACTGACAGTCCTTGACTTGTCTAAAAACAAATCCACCATACAAATTGCAATTCCACCATGCTTGGGAAACTTAAGTTCTGAATTTTGGGCACTGAACTTGAAAATGTATATTGAGAAGTCTTGGTTTGAATTGCAATTTCTTGAAACGTTCACTGCTTAACACGATAATTAGCCAACTTTGAAGGAAATTGGAAGTCCTTGACGTCCCGAATGTGTATATAAAAGTGACATGTTTCCAATATGGCTAACTCGAAAGTCTTCAAGATTCCAAGACTTTAAAGTTCTGAAAGCTAATGGTTTTTTGGACCCATTAGCACTTTCTAGAATCAACTTCGTTAAAAAAAAACTTATGTTCAAAGATTTATAGATATCTCCAACAATGAATTCATTCATGTCATCCCTACATTACTTCTTGTTAAGAGAATATAAGTATTCTTATAGATAATAAATTAGTAAGGGTATTCTTGTAAATAGTTTGTTAGGTTTGTACTCTTATAAATACTAGTTGGTCACTCATAATACGGTGACTAGATGTTTTTCTCCCAAAATATCTGTTTTCATGGTATCAGAGCAAAAGTCTTAGAATTAGGGTTAAACATCTAGCAAAAGTCTTGTTCACACGATACTGGTCATCGCGCACTGTTCACGCGATACTGTTCACGGACGCTATCCACGAGGCACTGTTCATCTCGAGTTTTGACTCTTTCTTTGATTTGAAGTGCTATTCGCTATGGTTGAAAGTTTATCAAAAGGTATTGTGACGTCAACTGATATTATGCCAATGGTGATGTCTCAAATCACAAATTGAAAGTTGAATGACACTAATTATCAACAATGGTCAAAAGCTGTTAAGATTTATCTGATAGGTTTAGGAAAGCAGCGATATCTCACAGATAACTCTCCTATGGAAGACAATAAGAGACTAATGTGGATTCAAGAGGATGCCCAAATTTTTGGAGCAATATGGAATTTTATGGAGTCATGAATTGCTTATATGGGTTCTCATTGTGAGACAACAAAAGAAGTTTGGGATTATGTCAGGTTATTATACTGCAGTAATCTTTCACGGATGTATGATATTTCTTTGGAGTATTTTTAGTTGCAAGAAGATAACAAGACAATAACTGAATACTTTGCTGATTTTAAGCGAGTTTCAGAAGAATTAAATGCTGTAATGCCTCTCTCAAGTGATATTACAGTTATGCAGAGGCAAAGAGAACAAATGCTTGTGCTCAAATTCTTGGCTGGTCTCAAGCCAGAATTTGAACCAATCAAATCTCAAATTTTAGCAGGTGAACAATTACCATCCTTTGGAAGGGCGTATGCTCGGGTCTTACGTTCTGCATCAAGAACAATGCACAGGGTGATAGTGCTCTAACTAATGACAAATCTGCTTTAGTTGCTAACAACAATCGGATAGAGCTACTTAATTTTGGGCGTGGCTCTCGTGGAGGAAGAAATAGGGGAGGTCGTAGGGGTCGTGGAGGTCGAGGCACCCGTGAGTGCACTCATTGCGGTTTGAAGAATCACACTCGTGATACTTGTTGGGATTTAAATGAAAAATCATCTCGGTTTGTTAATGCGGTTACCACTGACTAAGTTCAATCAAGTTTTTCAGCACAAGGGTCCCAGAAGACTTTTATTATATCCGAAAAAGATTATGTCAAATTTTTGCAGTACCAAACTACAAATCACGCATCTCTTCTCTCTGCTTTTTTAGCACAAAAAGATAATGCTATGGCTTGTCTCTCCACATCCTCTAATTTTGACTCATGGATATTGATTTCGGAATTACTGATCATATGTCAGGTACCTCTAGAAATTTTTTTAATTTTCAAGAGTTTACTTCCTTCCCTCCTGTTACTTTAGCTGATGGATCTACAACTAAAATTAAAGGACTAGACACTGTAAAAATTAACCAATCTCTTCCGCTGTCTTCTGTTCTTTACGTACCCAATTTTCCTTTTAATCTAATGTCCGTTAGTAAGCGTACTAAATTTCTACAGTGTTCAGTTACTTTTTATCCTGATTTTGTTGTCATTCAGGATTTGAAGACAAAGATGATGATTGGTGGAGAGCATGAGCATAATGGTCTTTATTTTCTCAATTCTAACGGTCCGGTTGCGTGCCCTACTACTGTTTTTCTCTTGAAATTCACTGTCGTTTAGGTCATCCGTCTCTACAAAATTTGAAGAAGTTAGTTCCTATCTTGAGTCAGTTGTCTTCATTAGAATGTGAGTCTTGTTAATTAGAAAAGCATCATCGTGTTTCTTTTGCCCCTAGAGTCAATAAACGGGTTTCAGAACCCTTTTTGTTAGTTCATTATGATGTTTGGGGTTCTAGTCAAGTCACTTCAAAATTAGGTTTTAAATATTTTGTAATCTTTGTTGATGATTTTTCAAGAGTTACATGATTTTATTTAATGAAAGATCGTTCAGAACTATATTCAATTTTTTTGTGTATTTGTTACAGAAATAAATAATTAATTTGATGTGCCTGTGCGTATATTTCGCAGTGATAATGCGAAAGAATATTTTTCCACTCCTTTTGATACCTTTATGACTGAATCCGGTATTCTTCATCAGTTCTCTTGCCCTCACACTCCACAACAAAATGGAATTGCTGAAAGAAAAATTGGACATTTAATCGAAATTTCTCGAACACTTTTGTTGCACATAAATGTGCTCAAACACTTTTGGAGTGATGTAGTTCTAACTACATGTTATTTAATTAATCGCATGTCATCTTGTATTTTTGGAGGTCAATTATCTCACTCCATTCTTTTTTCTCATGAATCTGTGTTTAAATTACCTCATCGCATTTTTGGATGTGTGTGTTTTGTTCGTCAGCTTGCTCCCGAAGTGGATAAATTAGATCATCGTGCTCTTAAATGTATTTTCTTAGGATACGCCCGAGCGCAAAAAAGGTATAGATGTTACAGTCTAGTTTTAAATCGATTTTTTACTTGTGCTGATGTTATTTTCTTTGAATCCATTTCATATTTTATGAAACACGGTTTGCCTTGTAAGTTAGACCAGTATTCCTCTTTTTTCTCTCCTATTTTATCAGTCCCTTCCTCTTTATTACCTAAATCATCTAGTTCATCAGATTCCATAGCTCGATTATCTCATCCTAATTTTCAAGTTTATTCTCATCGTTCCATGGTTGAGAAAGTTCCTGATATGCCACGCACTTCACCAGTTAACTCTCAATCTTCAAATCCAGGTATGACGACCTCTTCTGAATTAGATCTTCCTATTGCTTTACGCAAAGGTAATGGGCAGTATACTTCTCATCCTATTTCTAATTTTATTTTTTATTCTCGTCTCTCTATGTCATATTCTTCTTTTGTTGCTTCCCTTGATTCTGTCTCCATTCTTAAGTCTATTACTCATGCTCTTAATCATCCTGGTTGGAGATTAGCTGTGCAAGAAGAGATGTCTGCTTTGGAACAAAATGGTACTTGAGATCTTGTCCCTCTTCCTTCTGGTAAGCCTGTTGTTGGTTGTAAATGGGTGTACACTATAAAAGTGCAGCCTAATGATTTTATTAATAGATTGAAGACTCGTCTGGTAGTTAGAGGATTTACTCGGGTGTATGAAATAGACTATTTAGAAACATTTTATCATGTTGCAAAGATTACCTCGGTTCATCATCTTATCTCTTTGGCAGCAACTTATAATTGGCCATTGCATCAGTTGGATGTGAAAAATGCATTTCTGCATGGAGATTTGGAAGAAGAGATATATATGGAACAATCTCCTGATTTTGTTGTTCAGGGGGAGAATTCGCGGTTGGTATGTCGTTTGAAAAAATCCTTATATGGATTGAAACAGTCTCCGAGGGCTTGGTTCGACCGGTTTAGTAGTGTTGTCATGGAGTTCGGTCTGACAAGATGTGGAGTAAATCACTCTGTATTTTATCGGCATTCTAATGCTGGTAAAATTTTATTAGTTGTTTATGTGAATGATATTGTGATTACAGGTAATGATGTTGTGGGGATCCAGAAACTTAAATCCAATCAGCAGGCAAACTTTCAGACAAAAGATTTAGGTCATCTACAGTATTTTCTGGGTATTGAGATAGTTCGGTCTAAATATGGGATTTATTTATGTCAAAGAAAATATGTACTTGATATGCTGAGTGAAGTTGGGATGTTAGGTTGCCGACCTGTAGATAATCCTATGGATCCTAATGTGAAATTAGTAGGAAATCAAGGTGTATTACTAGATGATTCTAAACAATATCGAAAACTTGTGAGTAAATTAAATTATCTCACTGTAACGAGACCTGATATTTCGTTTGCAGTGAGTGTTGTGAGTCAATTTCTTGATATTCCTCGTACTAGTCATTGGGATGCTGTTATACGGATTCTCAGGTATTTTAAGAGTGCTCCTGGAAAAGGGTTGTTGTATCAAAATCATAGACGCACTGATGTTGAAGGATATAGTGATGCAGATTGGGTTGGTTCTGTCTCAAATCGAAGATCGACCACAGGATATTGTATGTTTGTTAGTGGTAATTTAGTGTCGTGGAAGAATAAGAAGCAAACAGTTGTCTCCAAATCAAGTGCAGAATCTGAATACCGTACTATGGCTCACACTGTGTGTGAGTTGGTTTGGTTGAAGAGCATATTATTTGAAATTAGATTTGAACATAAATAGCCTATGAATTTGGTGTGTGATAATCAGGCGGCTGTTCATATTGCATCTAATCCAGTGTTTCATGAAAGGATAATATATATTGAAGTTGATTGTCATTTCATTCGAGAGAAATTGCTTGACGGAATCATCAAGACATCTCATGTACCGTCTGTAGATCAATTGACTGATTTGTTTACCAAGAGTTTAGGAGGCTCTAGGGTGAAATACATTTGTTACAAGTTGGGTGCTTATGATATATATACTCCAATTTGAGGGAGAGTATTAAGAGAACATAAGTATTCTTGTAGATAATAAATTAGTAAGGGTATTTTTGTAAATAATTTGTTAGGTTTGTACTCCTATAAATACTAGTTGGTTACTCATAATACGGTGATTAGATGTTTTCCTCCCAAAATACCTGTTTTCACTTCTCAACAGTTTAAAATCTCTAATCAGGCCGGGCCAATATAAATTTGAATGTAATTTTGTAATTACATGACTTTCCTGCTTAGAATTCTATCACAGATCATCTTGTGGGACTAATTTTTAGAGGTCATCAATTCAACATATTATCCAATAATTCTTCAACACATCACCTTACTATAGAGACTATTACATATTGTCACACAATATTTTTCTATGCTAAGCATTCCAATTAAGACACGCTAATGTGTTGAATCTGATAGAAAACTGAACGATGTTGATTAGACGTTGAACTGACGGGTCTTCTACGGAATTGCATGTAGACAAAAATGTAGTACAATTTATACTTTTCAAAACTAACTTATTGTAAAAGGTGAAAGAAAAGTTAAAAGTCAGAACTTAAAGTCTTTTCGACTCAAAGAGAATATGTCGTCTTCAAACACTTTTGAACCCAGATTGTAATCTATATCCCTAACTGAATTTAACTGTTAATGAATTACATTCACTTGGATTAGAAATTATTGGGAAACAAAAGTTGGATCCTATACCATCAAAGAAAATTACACATAATCTTCTGTATATTTGTTATCTAACTGATTTTGTACTAGATATCTTACTACTTCATAAGTTATGCACACTATATTTTGATATCTATTTTGCTTCATTTTTTTCTCTTATGAACCCTTCTATTGCTCAATCATGCCAATAAATCCTTAGTTACAAACTTTTTTTAGCAACTAAATTTCTAACACTTTGCATGTAAAATTAGAGTACCATTCAAGAAATATTTCAAACAATTCTATCTTGTATTAATTACGTGTATATTTCCAGATTAAGAAATGTCATAGACCCATGAAAGTTTCTATGAAAATCAATTTAAGCATCACATTGCTCTTGTATAATTTCAGAAACTTTTATCACCGTAATTCTTTGAAAGTTCTCCAGAAATCTGGAGACAAATAAAAGAATGATTTGGCACTATGCATAACATATAAATATTTTCAGCTTTTAAGTTGTGTTTCTCAATTGCTGCTTAAATATGGTCCTGATATGGACAAGATGAACAAGAATATTGGTAGAAAGTCTTCGTCAACTATGGCATGGAAGTCTTGAAGGAGCATGGCCCAAAGGCTCTGCAAAAGTATTCAAGTCATTGTTATTTTTTCACTATCTAGAAAAGTATGGATAAGTTGAATTCGACCATATTTTTTGTCATAGACTGAGTCAAGACAGCATCGTGACAAATCTAATTATTCACGTATGACAACTAGTATTCGGTACCGTGTTGATACAACTTTGAACAAATTTTATCAACTAAAGATGCATACAAAAATCTCTTGATAATATCTAACTTTTCTTCCTTCTATTGGAGGCTCACGAACTCCTCAGTTTTTCTTTCCTAGAAGAGCATTTTTGTTTCAATTTAAAGAAATTTTTAGGACAAAAGCAGCAATTGGTCTTTCCAAATTTCATGATCTTCGGGCCTGTATTAATTTGCGAAGATGATATCTTGGAAAATTAATACGGATTGTTGCAAATGGGACAGTATCAAACAATTATAAGTTGTCCTAATATAGTGAATTGACACTGAATTTTACCAACTAAAATTTTACCAACTAAAATACGACTACTTATAAAATCCCATATCATAGTGTGACTTCACATTTTGTGGCCAACATTTGAGTTAAAAAGGTGAGTTGAGACTGAATCAACGTCTTTGAGCCCCAAACACATAGAAATTTCTTCACCAATACAATTTTCCAGAAAAAAGAAGAAGGAGAAAAGGCTATACGATTTGTATTGTCTTCGGCGTGTTATTGGCGTTGACGTGTTTAATGGGTTATAACTCCCTAACCTGCATGGTTAAAACTTGAAGGTAGCATCCTTCTTACGCCCTTTTGGCACAGCATTTGGATAGCATTCTAATTCTAAAGGAGTAGCCTCCTCACCATTATCCATTCTCCCAAATTTTCCTAAATATATCTTTGGATAACAGACGCATTTATAAAGTAATTTTCAATAATTGACTTTAGCTTTTTTTAACCATGTTGCTCAACCTTGGTTTTTCTTTAAAAAAAAAAACTTTTTTTGTCTTTCTTTACAAATTTTTCTATGGAAACACCTAGGTTTTTTCTTTCTTTCTTTCAACTTCAATAATTCTAAAAGAAAAATGACACTAAGATTTGATAATAGAAAACTTCATCCTATTCTAAGATATTATTTACATTGAAAATATTATATCTTATGTTTTCACATAGGGAAAATCGTTCAAAACATCCCTCACATTTTAGAAAATAACTTTTTTTGTCTCTCACTTTGAAAAGTATAATTTTATGCGTAACTAGTTTTTTACACTTTGAAAAGTGTAAAATTTGTAATTTTACAAATTTACATTGGTCAAATTTTATCCTTAACTAGGTTTCCGACTAGTTTTTTTATCTGAATTCACCACATGCTTAACATGTAATTATTTTTGAGAGGCAAAATTATCAAATTAAAATTTACATAATCCGATCCACAATCTCTTACATTTTACAAAATGCCCTCACATTTCACAAAATAAAATTTTCACTATGGTGGATTTTTGCCCTTCAAAAATGATTACGTGGAAGGCACGTGGTGGATTTTGATAAAAAAAAACTAGTCGAAAACCTAGGTAGGGCCAAACTTGACCAATGTGAATTTGTAAGAGGCGTAAAATTACATTTTTAAAAGTGGGAGATGGAAAAAGTTATTTTGCAAAATGTAAGGGAAATTTTGAACGATTTTCCTTTCCACATAAGACATGAAATAGTTAAATTTATTATCTTAATTAGAGATTTGTAATAGTTTCACTAGTCTAAATATAAAAGTAATTGTGTCGAAATTAATTTAGTTTTCAAAATGGATTGTTAAATTCGTAATTTGATGTTTGGTCAAACCCAATATCAAATTTTATTACTACATGTTGCACATGTGCCATTGTGCATTACGAAAAGTAAAATATTGACTTCTCGATGCTCAATTTTTAGTTTCGGTTACAAATAGATGAAATTTAGTCAATCTCTTGCTACTGCAAAATTTTTTTTGGAGGTTTTGAAGGTTGTTTACCCTTTCTTGGGCACCGGCCAAAGGTGCCAAAAAGTGCATTATATCTTCATCTCATAATCGATGCCTGAGTGTGAATAGGAAAATGAAACTTGGATCCTGTTACCAATTCTAGAACGAGCACTAATCGTATGTATAATTATCGTTCATCTAAAACTCTAACGATACACAGTATATAAAAAATTAATCCTAAACGTAATATAAAAACCATCTCTTGAAAATGTCACTCACTCGAAGTTATCATTTGTGTCTAAATTACCATTACACAATAAAAGTTCATAAACAAAATAAAGCTAAAATTGGCCAATACCTTTTTTATCTTATGCCTATATTTTGGCTTTTCTGTGATAAATGAAGTATCAATCCCATGTGAGAATAGAGCTAACTTATCCCCAAATTAAAAACCTCAAAAACAGAATGCCAAATTGTTCAAACAAAATTGTGACATAGCAAATGCTTGAATTCTGTTATGGAGATTATACTTTCATTTTTGGATCATCATCATCATCACCATCATCTTTTGGTCAGTATAGTTATGGCCATATATATGTGTAACTCAAGTCGTTGAGCCTACTTCAAATGTGAATTGAGTGTGTTGCTGGGCAATGCTGTACCAATCCACGTGCTTCTCCTCCATTCCTGCCAACTATAGCCCATTTGTAGTTCGGCCGTCCATTGGTATTGAAACAAAAATCTTCTTGAGTTGAAACATAAATTTTGAGGCCTTGTTGAATGAGAGTTTTCATGTTGTGAAAGCCTATTTAATGAGAGTTTTCATGTTGAATGAGAATTTTTAGGCCTATGTTGAATGACAGTTTTCTTCCAATGCACATTCTTCTCCTCAATTTAGGCCAAGTATAGCCCATGGGTATTTTCCAGTACCACAACGATAGACATAGTTGAATCATCAGGGTTTTCTTATTGTCAGCTTATATATCCAAGAATTCAAGAAGCAATATCCACAAGAAAGCAAATTGAAGAAAGAGCTCATATGATTTGGCAACCCATTGAAGGGCGGATTTATCAAATTTCAAGCCACTTGGGCACATCAAAGGAAACAGAATAACATGCTTGGCTCTCATTAACTTGTGGAATACAAAACTTGAGCAAATTTAGAGAGATGGTTCTCAATTGAATGAGACCATTTTAACACACTTCAACGGGAAATTACAACAGAACTTGTCTAGTATTTGTTAGTCTAATCTCCTTTATATTTCATTAAAGGACACACCATCGGCTCTTGCCCTCCCCTGATCGAACCAAATGACAGTCCGGAGGCACTTGCCCTCAATGAGCAACTTGAAAGCCTTGTTGATGTCTTCAAGTTTGATCTCATGCGTCACAAACAAGTCCAGCTGAAGCTCCTGCATTTGCGTTCAAAGATTTAAACGATCAGAAAGAGATGTAGCATTTGATTCATTTTTCTTCATTTTGCAACAGGTGAAGAACAATTGTGTGGTAAAATTGCCATTGAAAGCGTAGTGAAGGAACAGTTACCTTTTCCAAGTAACGTTTTGCTAGAATGGCAATATCAAGATTAGGCTTGAGACCACCATATTGGACTCCTGTGATGGTCTTCCCACTATGATTATTCACTAGGGAGTTGAGGATAAACTGCGAGTCTGGCTTGTCCACTCCTAATATGATGGTCTTTCCCCATCCCTGAAGTTACAGATTGTGCATAAAATCACATTTAGTAGCTGAACACAGCAAAACAAATGCTCTAGGACAGATCAAAATGATGTGCCATTTCAGAGACGAACCTTTCTGCAGGAAGTAAATGCTTCTTGTGATAGGGATGGCAAGCCCACGCATTCAAAGCAGTAATCAGCACCAAGGCCATCAGTCATCTCAAGAATCACCTAATTTGTCAAGAAAAAGAACAGGAGTTGAAAATTAGGACTATCAACATACCAACGGTGAAAAGCTTAACTTCAATACAGTACACACTGTTTTCCAAAGTAAAACTGCATTGCAGTATGAAATATTAGGTATATACCTCGCTCGCAAGTTTGCTGCCAAGTTCCCTTGGGTTGATAAAATGGGTGATGCCAAACTTTTTACCTGAAGAAAAGCAAAAATCCTGCTAGTTGAGAAAGAGATCATATGGGGGATTGCAGCCTGAACTTGAGGCCTATGCTTTATGGAACTCTGAAAACTTCTCAAATATGCATTGTTTACCTATTTCAGCTTTGTCCGGGTTCAGATCCACACCGATAATTGTCTTAGCTCCACGAAGTCTTGCTCCTTCAGCAACCTATAAAATTTTCCACTTCTGAATCAATACTTTGATGGCCTATAACAAATCTAATGCAGTATGAATCAAGAAACTTGATACTAATAGGAATGCTGCAAGACTTTACCGCTAATCCAATTACTCCCAATCCAAAAATAGCTACAGTTGTGCCTTCTTCAACATCGGCTGTTTTCCATGCCGCACCTACACCTGAAAGAAGAGTTCAGGTTTTCAAAATGGTAAGTCATGGCGTACAAAAAAATGTGCCAGTGAGCTATATTGTGCTCATCTGCAACAGAAAATGTGAAATAGGTCCTACGAACAAGTTCAAAATGAATCGAATTGTGCCAGGAAGAATCGAAGCGAATGGCATTACCAGTTGATACTCCACAGCCAAGCAAGCATGCTCTACTGGCTGGAAGTGCAGGATCTACTTTTGTAACATGAGTGATGTCTACCACAGTGTACTCACTAAAACCTGATGTGTAGCCAAAGTGGTAAATTGTCTCTCCTTTGGTATCAGAAAATCGGCTAGTCCCATCTCTAATATAAGGAGACAATTCGAATCTCAATTTGGAGCATTGGTTGCTTTTGATGGATGTGCAATCAGGACATTCTCCGCAGTAAGCCAAGAATGATGGAATGACTGTGTCTCCCACCTTTACATCCTCGACTCCCTCTCCAACGCTCTCCACAACCCTGAGTTGAAAAAAAAAATCAAGCAAGATCAGAAATCGACCAAATGCTTTGAGCAAAGTCATGACCTTGTTAGTACTCAGCGAGATTGGAAAAACTCACCCAACAGTTTCATGACCAAAAATTCTTGGATAATATCCATGAGGTTCCTTCAAACAGAACAAAAGAGTTTGTCAGAATATGAGCTAAGTACAGATTCATTAGCAAAGTGATGTTGATCTGTGTGTGATTAAAGGGCATACTTTGAGCCTCCAGAAATGGATGTCACTGAAACAGAGGGCAGAGCATAAGACTCGAACGCGAAGCTCACGGGCTTTTGGAGGGGCAACTATGATTTCCTCTATCACTAATGGCTCCCCTGCTTTCCTGGCAACGGCAGCTGCATCCAACAAACAAAGTAATTACACATCTTCTGGCAGATTTCAAGAACAAGTACATATGTGCAATCAGCATAGAATCCGTGTAACAGAGGATTGTGGATAATTATCATAATAATTTCCACACGCTCCACATTACTATATTTCCCGAATTGGAGATGGATTGAGCAGAGAAATTCAACATAAAAACCAGCAATTACTTGATGGCAAGAGGGCTATTAAAGAAACTCAAAAAACAGGGCAAGATTATTATACTTCACTGCCATGACTGTCAAAGAGGGCACGAAAATGAGGTACGAGGTTGCCATGGAATGGATGAAAATAGTATTTTATTCAAGCATGTAAATAATAACAAGGAAGATAACTCAACAACAACGACTAAGTAATGGAGAGTATTCTTCTACCAACATAGTGGCATATTGCATCTTTGTATTATTTACCTCTGCAATGGATGGGCTTCCCAACAGTGTTGCTTACTCCTTGGTTCTGTGCCATTGCAATGAACACAGATTCTCTCAACGAAAACCGAATAGAAAACTAAAAGACTATTACAACTGTAATACAAATGCAAGAGAACTTGACGAAGTACGATGGAAGGAAAGCCAGTGTAGCTTAAGGTATTTATAGGGGTCGGCGGCCGGGGTCGGGGAATAGGGAAATGAGGCTGGGCAAGCCATCAGAAGATATTTTATCCTGTGTCTCAAACAAGGAAATGAGGTTGAAACTTGAAAGTAACGTCCTTCTTATACCCGTTTGGCATAGCATTTGGATAGCATTCTAATTCTAAAGGAGTAGCCATAGCCTCCTCTCCATTGTCCTTTCTCTCAAATTTTCATAAATATATCTTTGGATAACAGACACATTTATAAAGTTAATTTCAATAATTGACTTTAGCTTTTTTTTAACCATGTTGCTCAACCTTGGTTGTTCTTTCAAAAAAAAAAAACTTTTTTTTTTGTCTTTCTTTAAAAATTTTTCTATGGAAACACCTAGGCCTTTTTCTTTCTTTCTTTCAACTCCAATAATTCTAAAAGAAAAATGACACTAAGATTTGATAATAGAAAATTTCGTCCTATTCTAAGATATTATTTACATTGAAAATATTATATCTTATGTTTCCCCACATAAGACATGAAATAGCTAAATTTATTATCTTAATTAGAAATTTGTAATATTTTCACTAGTCTAAATATAAAAGTAATTATGGAAAAATTAATTTAGTTTTCAAAATGGATTGTTAAATTTGTAATTTGATGTTTGGTCAAACCCAATATCAAATTTTATTACTAAAATAGGAAATTTTTTTTGTAATTAAACTTTCTTTACTAACTAATTGTATTAAAAATTAACATAATTCATGCTAATTTTTTTCTTAGTTAGAGGAAATGACTATATGTACTAACAGATAGCAGAATTGTGCTATTAACTAATACGACAGGCTATATTGTAAAAGAATGAGTTTTCATCCTTCAACTTACAACTTCTAATAAATAGCATAACAAAATTATTTGCTATTTGGAAAGAATATTCACTATGCTACCCTATGAAAATGAAAACTAGAATAGTTAATAGTAACTTATCTTGGCAAAAGAAAATATAAAGTCTGACGCATTGAGCATGGAAATATAAAAAGAACATCAATCCCTTTTGAAGCACATCTAATTTGTCACTTCTCTCTTTTATTTTTTTGTGGTGGGGTGGGGTTTGGGGGTTGAACATTTCATGCCAATTTGCACGTTAGAACGCATAATTTTTCTTGAGCATGCCAAGACTTTCTGAGGTCTGTGGAATGAGCGTTAGATAACTAACTTGGAGGTATCCTCATAATCCAAGGATGTTGAAACTTGACAGCGAAACTCTTGTAAGCAACTTGGATAGAATTTACTCTTGAGTAGACAAGTTTATACAAAATTCGTAGGCAAAACATACAACTTTCTTTGAATTATTTGCAAACTACATATACAACCATCGTTGTTCTTTATTTTTTTCGCTTTGTACTAACTTTTAATCTGCTGTAGGTTTGTAGAATCCATCAATCATGGATCTTGTTGTAAAGCTACTAAGTATCAACAACATTAACTAATTATTGAACTTATACCCATGAAACAATTACTTTTTCTGTAATACTAATTGGGTTTAAAAGGTGATGCAATTTGTTGCTCATCATTTGCATACGTCGTTGCACACGTAATAATAGACAGTAGAATTAAAGTTAAATGTTAAATGTTTACTTTTCAAGCTTTGGATTCTTTTTTCACGTACTTCAACTATCACCTGGCTCTACCTATAAGAAAAACCTTTATAGAAACCGTTATGCTGATCATAAATTTTATCAAGCAAGAATGAAGAGACAAATAACATTTTTCAGTGCTCTACTTTTCTCCTTTCTATTGCAACCTGAAGAAGTGATCAGTTTCACTTTCTTGGGAGATCATTTGTGCCGTCATGATGACGCTGTTGCACTGCTTCAATTCAAAGAAATTTTTAGCATATCCGCTTATGCTTCCTGTGATCATTCATATCCAAAGACAACACATTGGAAAGCAGATACAGATTGTTGCAATTGGGACGGCGTCACATGCCGCAACCTCACCGGTCGTGTAATTGGGCTGCATCTGAGTTGCGGCCAACTTCAGGGAGTCATCCATCCAAACTCTAGCCTTTTCCATCTCTCCCATTTACGCTGCCTCAACCTTACTTTTAACAATTTCACCGGTTTGCGGATTTCACATCGGTTTGGCTCGCTAAAAAGTTTGACCCACCTCAATCTCTCATGTTCAAATTTTGAAGGTGAAGTTGTTTCAGAAATATCACACCTATCCAACCTAATTTCACTTGATCTCTCTGACAATGAGCTTCTAAGATATGAACCTAGCAATTTTGATGCGATGCTTCAAAACTTAACCCATTTAAGAGAGCTGTCGCTTTGGTTGGTGAACATCTCATCCGAGTTGAGGGTGAATTTTTCTTCATCTTTGACGTATCTAGATCTCTCATATACTAAAATAAGAGGTAATCTACCGAGTAATGTTTTTCATCTAACGAATATGTGAGTTCTCCGGTTAGGTGGCAATGACAAGCTTACTATTAGTTTATCAAAATTGAACTGCAGTATTTCTGATTCTTTGAGGCAGTTGAACCTTTCGCATACAAATTTCTCTGCTGCGTTGCCGGATTTAATTGGGTGCATAGGGTCCTTAAATTCTTTGGATCTAGGATTTTGTCAAATTTCTGGTGTCATTCCTGAATCAATTGGCAACCTTACACAGCTTACTGAATTGCAACTGGATGGTAACTATCTTTTAGGGAAAATTCCAGATAAATTTTTCAATTCACAAAAGATAAGTAGGCTGTTACTTGGTTACAATTTATTGTCCAAACTCACTTCTCAACCTTACACATCTTAGCTTTTTAGACCTCTCTAGTAATCAAATGACGGGGGGAAATAGGAGATTTCAAAAGTAGGTTACTATTTCGAGTTCGGTTGGCAAATAATCAACTAAACGGTTCAATTCCTCCATCAATTTTTACTATTCCAACCCTATCTAGCCTTGACCTTTCATCAAATTATTTTACTGGGGTTGGGCAAGACTTGTTTGTGGACTTCAATCAATTTCAAAAGAGCCCTCTTCTAAATGAAGCACCATGAAACACTTCAAACAACGTGAACATTTCGTATCCAGATTATTTGTCTTACCTGAACCTTTCACACAACTTTTTGACCGGTACCATAGACCAACTCCCTATTACTCCATCTTTGGAATATCTAGATGTGAGTTCCAACTCACTTCAAGGCCCAATACCTTCTTCTATCTGTAAGGCAAGTCTTCTTAAGATTCTTGATTTGTCGACTAACAATTTGTCCGGCCCAATTCCTCAATGCTTGGGAAACTTCAGCCAGTATCTTTCTGGCACCTTTCCCACAACATTTTCAAAAGGCAACTCTCTCTGCGGTTTCTTAAGCTGAATGACAATCAATTGCAAGGGCCAGTGCCACGATCTTTAGCTCATTGTGAATATCTGGAACTGCTTGATTTAGGCAACAATGAGATAGATGATAAATTTCCAGTTTGGTTGGAAATTCTTTCTAATTTGGAGGTCCTAATATTGAGATCTAATCAATTTCACGGAGCAATTGGCAATTGTCAAACTAAAAGTCCATTTCCTCAGCTGAGAATTATTGATGCATGTTGGGATATGCAACTTTTTCTACATATTTTGCTAGATTATGTTTGATATCAAAATAATTTAGTTATTAGAAAATAAGGATATTTGTTAACCAAAGATCATGTTGGTTTGTTAACAAATATTTTAGATAAGATTTGCTAGTAGTAGAAGATTATATCTTGTTGAGATTTTTAGGATAATTGTTAGTTGGATATTTTGCTAGTTTGTTTCATGTAATCACTATAAATAATGAGTTAATGAATGTAGAACATAAACTCATTTTCTACCTTCAATACAAGTCTCTTATAAGTTTTTTTTGCAACACTAAGGTGTTGTTTCTTAGTTTATGTCCAAAAAAACCAACAAAGTGGTATCAAGAGCCTAAATCTTAAGGGTCTGTTTCTTTGAGAATGAATGCATTGGTGAGGATCCTTTATAAGTTCAAAGCCATGACAGGAAAGAACTTTTTGTCAAATGTTTCAACTTTTGGTGGTGAAACTTACCAAATTTGGGCTATAAAATTTTGGACTTATTTGGTAGTCAATGATCTACAGGATATGGTGGAGACGAATTTTGTTTCACCAGCATTTGAAGAGCTGATGGATATACAAATTAGAGACCACAAAGTTGCAGTTAGACAAAGATCCAAGGCCAGCATTCACATATCATTTTTTGATGCCGTTTTCACAAGGATAATGGCTAATGATTTGATTGAGAATAAATTATTCTCAATTAAAATAAAAAGGAGAAGTTTCACTATGAATTGGTTAGATTTTGACAATTCTACAGTGGAACATGATGATGAAATCAAGAATTCAGATCCTGAAAAAATTCAGGAGGAGATCATTGATAAGTCAGGAAGTATCAAATTGATTCCTGATATTTATCAAGATTATAACATTTCTGTTTTTGAGTCTACAAATTTTGATGGTGATGACAAAATGAAAAACCATGCAGAATTTCATATTTTCTGTATAGGTTCAAATATTATCAAAGAATGTTCCACTTTAAACCTATGAGAAGGTTATTTGGAAACATTAAAAAAAAATCATCTTTTATGTGGAGTTTGGCATGAGAAGACAAAAGAAGTGGTTTGTTGCAAGACTAATATTTAGCTTGCATAAAAATCCAAAGGAAGAAGTTCATTGCAAAGCTAATCATCAATTGCAGAATTTCTTACAAAAGTCTCGTCCTAAACAAGATTCAAAGATTTGAGAAGACAATTCAAAATCTGCAGCAAAAGTGGCAAGGAGGAGTGTTGGGATATGCAACTTTTTCTACATATTTTGCTAGATTATGTTTGATATCAAAATAATTTAGTTTTTAGAAAATAAGGATATTTGTTAACCAAAGATCATGTTGGTTTGTTAACAAATATTTTAGATAAGATTTGCTAGTAGTAGAAGATTATATCTTGTTGAGATTTTTAGAATAATTGTTAGTTGAATATTTTGCTAGTTTGTTTCATGTAATCACTATAAATAGTGAGTTAATGAATGTAGAATATAAGCTCATTTTCTACCTTCAATACAAGTCTCTTATAAGTTTTTTTTGCAACACTAAAGTGCTGTTTCTTAGTTTATGTCCCAAAAAACCAACAAAGCATCCCACAACGAGCTCACTGGTGCACTACCTAAAGACATTCTCAGCAATTTCAAAGCCATGAAAAGTTCAAAGCCTCGCCTAAAGGAAGCCAGGTATATGAGAAGACTTGCCATTAGAGTTTATTATTACATCCATTCTGTGGAATTAATTATCAAAGGGGGAGAGTATAGTCTTGAAAGAGTCCTAATAGCTCAAACAGCCATTGACTTCTCAAGCAACAGATTTGAAGGACAAATTCCCGAGATTATTGGATCCCTTCATTCTTTTCAGTTACTCACTCTCTCTCATAATAACTTCAGTGGTCCAATTCCTAAGGCATTAGGGAATTTGAGTATGCTTGAATCTCTGGACCTCTCTTGGAACCGACTTGAAGGAACCATTCCTAGGGAGCTAGTGAATCTGGATTCTCTTGGATTCTTAAAGTTTTCTGAAAATCTTCTAGTTGGACCCATTCCACGAGGAAGGCACTTTGATACATTTGGAGATGATTCATACAGAGGGAATTTGGACTTGTGTGGATTTCCGCTGGCTAAAGATTGTGGAGATGCAGAGGCACCACCACCAGCCACGTCATGGGAAGCTGAACAACAATATGATGATTTTGAATTCTTTGATGGATTCACTTGGAAAGCTGTTCTCCTGGGATATGGCTGTGGATTAGTGCTCGGATTAGTAATAGGAGGTCTCATTTTCTTGACTGGAAAACCAAGATGGTTTGTACTGATTGTCGAAGAGTCGTTCAAACTAGAGGTGTCAAAATGGGTGACTTGAACGGGGTTGGGTTGGATAAAATGGATAATGGGTATAAGTGAGTCAATCCATTTATACTCATCTAATTAGATGGGTATAAATGGGTAAGTCAAAAAATGAATTGGGTAGCCCAATTACCCATTTATAACCCATTTATTTTAATTTTTTGTAAACTCATTTAAATTCATTTTTGCAAACTAAGTTATCAATTTATACCGCTCTTTGTATCCATCATTAGTTTTAAATATTTACTTGTAATGCTCAATAAGCCTAATTACCAATTTTTTTCCATTTATACTTTATGAAGTAAAATTACATATTATTTAATAATTGAATAATAAGAATATAAAAATTTGAACTAAGTACTATAAAAGTTAATATAAAACTTAAACCAAAAATTTTGAATCCTTAACATTATTTTCATATATAAATTTAAAATTTCATTTTAGAAAGATAAGAAAAGAGCCTAAAATTTATCATAAATTGGTAATGCTGAAAAATGAGCAAGTTAACAAACTAAAATAAAATAAAATAATAAGATAAAACCAACAAATAATAATAATGATGAAACAAAAGTAGTTAACATCATGACAAAATAAAATTTTGAAAAAAAAAATGGGTGGGGAAGAGAATTCTAAATGGGTTAATTGGGTTTGATGGGTTACCCAATAATACCCATTTATTAAATGGGTATTATTGGGTAACCCATTTATACCCATATACAAAAATTTAAGATACCCATACCCATCTATTCATGGACGGGTATGAGTAAATTTAGTTAAGTGGGTTGGTTTGCCACCTATAGTTTAAACCGCGAAGGCGACCGAGGAAATGGATCCACATGCGAACTTAACAAGGGCAATGCAATAATTTACATACCTGGTAAGCAGTGTATTCTTTTTCTACCCCCATTGTCAAATAATGTTATTGCCTATGCATAATTACCAATTATAATAGTATCCTCCTTCTTTATTTTTTCCTCAATCATAATAGCTTTTAATCTAGTGTGATTCTATTAAATTAACTGATTCCTGAACTTCGTTGGATGATAAACTTTTCGTATGGCTAATCTGAAAAGCTTGACTTGTAATGCCCAGGTCATTCCATGGAGTGCTGTGTATTTCAGGCTGTAATAGTTGCTTGTTTCTCGTGGTTTTCAAGTCTGAAGAGTCTCAAGTGATTGTGGTTCCTTGCGACTTTATCTGTAGCTTGTGTATTGAAATTTGTCCAATGTACGTCACGAGAATGATCCATCAAAAGGCTACAAACTCATTGCGTCTTCAAATGCCTCCCTTCACGAGTGAAGGTTGACATTCAATTTTGCAAGGATCTGTAGAGCCTTCAAGAAAACAAAAATCATGTTGAATTTTGAAAAGCAGAAAAAATCAAATTATGACATTACAGCAATGAGAAAATATGATTGCAATCAAACAGTTCTTTTTAAAAAAAAAAATTTTCTTGTTACCAATTTTAAGCTTTACAAATTTCATTGATTTGAAATTTTAAGATCATATTCATAAGTACGCTCGGTTATGGATGTTATCTTCAGTGTTGGCTGTTTTTTAGAAATCAATTAAATTTTACAACAACTAACAGTAGTGGCAGGAACATAAAAATATTGGCACATACTAATATAAAGAGAAAAAAAAAATCTAAGAATGAGCCAGTTGTAGGTACAAATGATCATAGATTTTGCTTACCCAAATAAAAAAAAAGCATAATTTTTTTTAAAAAAAAATTAATAGTAGGGTGGTACAGTGGTATTGTTGTACCTTTTCTAGTGAAAGTGTAAGAAAGGAAGTTTAGAAAGTAAGATAACCCTCTGCACAAAGAAATAATTGTATCCCTTGTACATAGAAACAGAAAGAGATCTTTTTAAGTTTTCTTGCAATACAATCCCTACAGGTGAACAAAAATAAGTTTAGTAACTAATGACCAGGATTTAAAAAAAAAAAAAAAAACTTGTACAGAAATTTCCTACATAATAGGAGATATCGCAAGAACTTGAGCTTGAAAATGGGGGAGAAAAAATAACTTGCTTTCTCTTTTTTCTATATTTGATAGAGACTGAGGTTATTAAGGAATAGTGTAAAGTAGTAAAAAAAAAAAAAAAATTGAATCCAGAAACTTTAGCGGAGGACGTCGCTGCCTTGTCTCTCTTTCTCGGAAGTTCATTTGTCCCATCATTCGTGATGAGGCTCTTGCACTGCCCCAGCTTATGGAAATGTTTAATAGTGAAAACTAGTTGCGCCTTCAAATGCCTCACAATTGAAGGTTGAGATTTATGCTATTGCAAGATTCACGCCTTCAAACAATATCATATTGGATCTTTTTAAAAAAAGAAAACATTACAATGAACAGTAGTATTTTCTCCATTTCATGTTACCAATTTTAAGCTTTTTAATCAATAATATTTGAAATTTGAAATCTTATTTAAAAAAAATTAAAATGTTTGTAAATGTTTGTAAATCCCTATCTACTTTTTGGCTCTTGAGATCCACCCACAAATGAATGTTCACACTTCGATCTTTTTATCCCAAAATGAATGGCTGATGGCTGTGAACAGAAATTAGTGGAGTGACTTTTCATGAATCATGCCAATACTTTTGTAAAAGAACACGTCGGATGACTCAAGCGGAATCTTCATAATCTGAAGGTCCGGTCTTCACCAAGCTTCGTAGAAAGTGAAAGCAGTCTTTTTCTTGAAGACGAGAGAGCACTAGCTGTGTTTGCAGAATTTGATTATTACCATATAAAAAAGCACGATAAGTCTTTAATACGAGTGTAAGTAAATACTAATCATAGTTTTTATGATACCTATATTCTCCTTTACACAAATGAATGGATGGATTACGTTGCATTTCCTTAATAATAATTAATAAGAATTATGCTAATGGTTACAAATAAACATTCCTTGTATTATGGTGATTTTGGTGAATTAAACCAGAAGAAGAATAACCAATTCATTGCATTTCATGAATAATTAATATCAATTATGCCAACAATTACAAGAATGAAAAACATTCCCTTGAGTTATAGTGAATTAAATCGAAAAAAGAAGAACAAATTTGATTTATAAATTATAAAAAGTATGGTGAATCTTAGTGGTTAATAGTGTAAGCAAATAATGATATTAGTTTTTGCGATGCCAAAATTACACTCCTCTCTAATAAATGGACAAATTGCTTTCATTTTATCATTAATAAATAATATCAAACATGCTAGCAGTTACAAAATGACAGATTCCTTACTTTTTTATTTACCAAAAGAAAGAAGAACAAATTTTATTTACAAAATCCAAGTTAAAAAGTACTTCAACCATGAAACAAAGCATAACAAATTGGTACGATGAATCTCTTAAAAAGTACCACGAATCTTTTATTTTTTGGATACAAGTGAATTAAACCTTTAGAGTACCTTTCTAATATGCATATATTAGTATTGAGTAAAAAAAACTTTAATACAAAATGTAATTGGAAATGGAGTACCAAGGTAGGCAAAGAGTTTTATGTTGGGAATTTATTTAGTTAGATTGCAATAAAGATTAAATTTAATGAACTTTATCAATCATATTCTTATAACAGCTAATATTATTATTAAGCTACAATTAATGAATATTATATTCATCAATGCCAATCATAATAATAATTAAAAAGTTGAAACATCCCTTTGAGTTATGGTGAATTAAGCAAAGAAATATTTTTTAAATATAAAATATCAATTTCAATGAGTACTTGAAAGGTGAATAAAAATATGTCCAAGTTGAGTTTGACTATTACATAATAAATAATCTTAACATCTTGCAATTTTTAATCATATAAACTCTATAATCATAAAACATATCATTAATAAGAAATACAAACAAGTTTCACCAAATCAAAATATTTCTCTTCAAAGTTAAGCTATTTAAATTTGAACAATGGAATTTCAATATATTTAGATACTGTTATAATAGCACTATATATCATTTTACAATCCACCTTTAGCAAAAAAAAAAAAATAATTAGAAAATCTCACTAAAACTAATAAACAATTCATAGAATGATTTAAAGGGGAGCAACAAATTATTCAAACTCAAATGGCATAAAAAAATTTAGGTCATCTAAATTTAATCAAAAGACAAAAATATTGATATTGTTACAAAATAAAAGTGCTCTTAGAACAAAGAATGGTTTATTGCTTGCGCATTTGTATTGGTTGGGGCAAACTAAGTTCAGAAAAAATATAAAATAATATAAATATCATATATCATATATTTTTTTGTCTCAATTACATTTATTCCTTCAAAATAATTGATTTTCTAAAAATTTTAAAGGAACAAAATCTAAAAGCATCACATTCACGTACTCCATTACTAGTCTGTAAAAGAGGAACATACAGATTTCGTTGCAATTTTACTTTTTGGAAAATTTTATTACTATAATAAGTTTTATGCTAATGACATATTTGAGGCAAAAAGGTAATTTAGAAATTATCTCAGAAATGGCTCATGCTTGAGGTCTATCAGACACCATATCAACTGCTTATTGTAGCACTGATGTTAATTGTAAAGCTTAAATAATTAGTTTATTCCACTTCATTGTAATAGTTACTTGCATATTCCACTTCATATTTTTTTAAACGTGCGTTGAAGTCAACAGCCTTATAGTTATTCACACTAGAGCTCTGTTCTGTGGAGTCTTGTAATTAGAATCTTGGAGTCGAAGGTTAAAGAAGAGAGGCCCTTTTGAGAATTCACACTAAAATCTTCAAACAAGAAGATTTTCCTTAGTAAGGTTATTCAAACTTATACAGCTCTGATTCATGCACTGCTCTAATCTTGATCGGGTAGAGGGCTACAAATTACTACGTCCCGGAAAGATTACTTGTTTTCTGACTGGAGAAAACGTGAAGTGTCAGGTCTTTGATGAACTGGACGCGTAGTCATAGTCGTGGGCACGAAAAAGAATTGCCTTTGACGAATTGTAGTCTTCCTCTGGTGTGGAGGCAAACTCTGAATTTCAATTCCTAAATTCTTCTTTTTCCGATGGATATTCCTTCCAATACATAGTAACCATGATACAAAAATTTTGTTTAACCAATAAAAGAAAAAAAATTAAATTACTATTTTAACCCCCTATTGTTGTCGCATTTTATCACACTATCCCCTTATTATTCAATAACATCCACTTGAAAATAATAGATTCAAAACACATATTTACGTAGAAAATTTTCATAAGTACGTGTGAGGTATAAAATATGATCCTCAACACTCTAGTTTGTAGGGATAGTAACCATTTGATCGTGAGACTTTTAGTTTAACTCTCAAGTCTTTTTTTCCTTTTTGTTTTTTGCCCCTCTTCTTAGAAGGTTTGAAGTCTTTTCATAAATTCAAAAAACAAAAAGAGTACGAAATGTGGAATATATAAAATATCCATTTAAACTCCATGTCTAGGTATGTACTACATACCTTGTTTTTAGGATGCGGACAAAATAATGGTTGTTAAGCAAAAAGCATGAAACTCATCTTTTAATAGTTGAAGACAGTGGAACGAGACTAAAGAACATTAAAATCTCACACAAGTTCATAAGCACACCTAAAAAGAGGGAGTAAGCCCCACTTTAAGATTCTAACATTATTTCCACCCCTAATTTGTGTCCAATTTGATTAGATAATTGCAGCATCTCATTAACTAATTGGGTTTAAAATGTGATGCAATTTGTTGCTCATCATTTGCATACGTTGTTCTACGCGTAATAATAGACAGTAGAATTAAAATTAAATATTAAATATTTACTTTTCAAGCTTTGGATTCTTTTTTCACATACTTCAACTGTCACCTGCCTCTACCTATAAGAAAAACCTCTTACAACTTTCTTTGAATAAGACCTCCTCCGCACCTTTATATAAACAACCGTTATGCTGATCATAAATTTATCAAGCAACAATGAAGAGACAAATAACATTTTTTAGTGCTTTCCTTTTCTTCTTTCTATTGCATCCTCAAGAAGCGATCAGTTACACTTTCTTGGGAGATCATTTGTGCCGTCATGATGACGCTGTTGCACTGCTTCAATTCAAAGAAATGTTTAGCGTATCAGTTTATGCTTCTTCAATTTGTGATTTTGAGGGTCAGCATCCATATCCAAAGACAACACATTGGAAAGCAGATACGGATTGTTGCAATTGGGACGGCGTCACATGCCACAACCTCACCGGTCGTGTGATTGGGCTGGATCTGAGTTGCGGCCAGCTTCAGGGAGTGATCCTGTGACGACCCCACTTCTCCCAAGGGCGAACCCAAGGGTATCGGCGGGCCGCCTGCCTAGCTCGCGCCAGGACTCAAAACCTAAAGTTCGAAAGAGCACTAAATACAATATATACAATCCCAAAAGAGTTATAATTACATTCTCCAAAAGTATCGAGTCAAACCACCAAAACAAAAACAAACATCCTAACTGTTCAACTATTACAAGCCAATCTAACTATACTAGTATACGAGCCAAAAGTCCCCGCGTCGGCCCCTGCTAAGGAAAACAAAAGGAATGGGGTAAGCTATATGCTTAGTAAGTAAACAGGGGCGAAAGCATAAATTTCACATAACAGTTACACAATAAGAGTAAAGCAAAAGCAGAAAAGTAACATCACATAATAAGGATACAGGTGGCTCCAAAGCCAACTCATATGCCATGCGTGATCTCCTGCCGACACTCCGTCGACTGCAAATAATAGTCCGTAGAACTTCACTTGTACACCCACCGACACCTTATCACCCTCACTGGCCAGTCACCTCACAAACTTGCCCGGGCGAACGAAATCACAAACTTGAGCTTGAGTCACAAGCTCGGATCACAAACTTGGTCACCTTCTCGGTGAACCGGATTCACAAAATTGGTTCATAACATGAACCTACAAACTTGGTGACCTCAGACTAAGTTGGACTGCCTTCGACCAAGCCCTTACCGGCTCGAATAGTCCAACCAGGTCAAGAGTTCGCCCCAAACTCACAAACTTCACAAAATTATTCAAAATCACAAACTTTGCAAACTTTACAAACTTTATTCGAAAGTCGCCCCGAGCCACAAGCTCAAGGGTTTTGGTTCCAAAAGGTTCATATACATATGCCAAGTATAATTATACATTCAAATTAGGGTTTAGGTCGAGTGCGATAAAGTACACCCTCGCCTAAGTGCCCTTTTCACATATCTCAAACACATAGCAAAGAAAACACACCAAACTGGCCTGAATACTTACCCAGAAACTGAAATAGCAAAAGTACGAAGTCGGATCGAAATGAACAGCTAGTAGTGGGCCCCACCAGTTCCGCCCAGCTCACCACCGTCTGAAATAGAAGATTGTGTCACATAATATCGCAAACGACTACTATCGTGCCTAAAACAAGCAAAACGGAAAAAACGGCACGCGCGCACGTAAATATGACGAACGGAAACGGAGACGGCCGTTAGCGGAAACGGCAGATTTGACACTCGTTTCTAGTTTACTCATAAGTTGAGCTACGAATATCGGATTAAGGCGTATGAGACGCCATATCGAAGCTTAAAGGATGAACAACAACTGTTATGAAGACATCCAGAACTGAAACTGGAGGCTTTAGTCCCAAATGAACCAAACACAATCACTTACGAAATCTGGCCAATGCACAAATGGTCAGTTTTGAGTGCAAACTGTTTTCTATGCTACACATGGTCAAAAGAGCTGAAAATTGGCAGTTAGATAGTTCATTCCAAATGGAACAACTTTCATGAAGGTCGGCAATCCAAATTCGGAACGGAAATTGGTCATCAGGACCAAAACAGATTTCTGGTCATTTTCACAGGCAGGCCTTGTTTGCTCGGCTATATCTCAAGTTTTATAAATCCGATTCATGAAATTCCAAGGGCGTTAGAAAGCTCTGATATAGGGCTATAAGTTTGGTGTTTTGGTCGGAAGCCCAAACAGCTTGTAACTCAGTCAAATGTGAAGCCACAGTTCCAGCCATAAACTTTCCAAAAACGTACCAGAATCACAAACCGTATTTGACCTCAATATGCGGTAATGGCACCAAATTCACTACGGTTATCGGATGGGGGTGTAAGACCCACCGTTTCGAAGCTATGAAACAGGGCTACAACAATGTAGAAGGCCACTCAGTCCAAATCCTAGCACAACTAGGTCAAATATGCAAAATACGAAACCAGAATTACCAAAACAGGTTTGCAAAACACACAAAACTGTAATACGTCAATCTCAGCCTACACAGGTCCAAATGCCGAAATTCCAAAGGCATAAGTTAGCTAAGACATCCAGCTACATTTCCTCAGAAGATACCAACTTCAAAATCCAAACCAATTTCAGTCAAAACAGGCAATTACTATCGCAGTTCGGACATTCTGTGCACCAAAAACAGCAACAGTAAAAATGGCATAACTCACTCTACACTAGTCCAATTGCCCTGAAATTTTGCAGGCACACTAAACTCATCAATACCTACAACTTTCATGTTTTGAGCAAAGTCCAATTCGGCCTCTAGCTATGACCTAAAATTTCGGACAGAATAGGGGTTCAAGAACCCTAACTTTTCACATTTCATTCCAATTCCAAAATTGGTTGCATTTAACAACAATCCACACCTACTAGAGCCAAAGCCCCTTATTACCAACCATCATACTAGTCCAAAACATAAAAATCATATGAAACCAGAAAATTCATCATAAAATGGAAAACTTCACCAAAACTCTTCAAATCAAGAAATAAATCACATTTTCCAACACTCAAGCCACTTCTAAGCATAATATAACCATCATTAGGTGTAGGGGAAAGGTTGAAGCATCACTCACCTAATAACAAGAGAGAGGAAGATGATGGACACCTTAGCTCTTCCAAAAAGCTTCAATAAACCAACCAATATCACCAAAAGGAAAGATTGTATGGAGTAAAACTAACTTAAACTCTTGATTTGGTGGATTTTGGTCCAATTGGAAGCTTGAAAGTTGAAGAATTTCCTTCTTCTTTGAGAGAGAAAGGGCCGGCCAACACAAGGAAGAAAATGGTGATTTTTGAGCAATTTTTGGATATTTAATCTTTTGGTCAAAAAAAGTCAAGAAAGTGAATAGTAATTCTTAAGTCTTCTCCAATGAAATGGTGACACTTGTCACCACCATTAATGCATTCCTATCCTTTCTTTTCTCTCTCACATCAATCATATCTCACTCTCTACTTATCTCTTAACACCCGATAAATTTTACACAGTATCCGGAATTTAACCTAATTGGCCGAATTTTTCCGAACTTTTCGCACTAGTGGGTCCCACGTCCGATATACGTTCTTAATTTCTCAAAAACTAACTAATACTAGAAAAATCATCTAAAAACTATATTTACTCATAAAAATTATCTGGGGAATTTTCTAATAAAGAAAATATAGAAAAAAACGGGTTTTCAATCTTAACCGGAACTTAGGGTTTAAATCGTAATTCCTACTTAGGGTTTTCGAAATACTCCCAAAACCAAACGTTACCGCCAAATTAATGAATATATCAACGTAGTACGAACTGGGGCCTCACAGATCCATCCGAACTCTACTCTTTTCCATCTCTCCCATCTCCGCCGCCTCAACCTTGCTTCTAACAATTTCACCGGTTCGCAAATTTCACACCGGTTTGCGTCGCTAAAAAGTTTGACCCACCTCAATCTCTCACAATCAGATTTCAAAGGTGAAGTTGCTTAAGAAATATCACACCTGTCCAATCTAATTTCACTTGATCTCTCCGTCAATGGGCTTCTAAGATATGAACCTAGCAATTTTGAAGCGATGCTTCGAAACTTAACCCATTTAAGAGAGCTGTCGCTTTACTTGGTGAACATCTCATCCGAGTTGAGGGTGAATTTTTCTTCATCTTTGACGTATCTAGACCTCAGATATACTGGAATAAGAGGTAACCTACCAGGTAATGCTTTTCATCTGCCGAATATGCGAGTTCTCTGGTTGGATAACAATGAGAATCTTATTGTTAGTTTACCGAAGTTGAACTGCAGCATTTCAAATTCTTTGAGGCAGTTGAGCCTACAGGGTACAAATTTCTCCGCTGTGTTGCCAGATTTAATTGGGTGCATAGGGTCCTTAGATTATTTGAATCTAGGTTCTTGTCAAATTTCTGGTGTCATTCCTGAATCAATTGGCAACCTTTCACGGCTTACTAAATTGTATCTGGACGATAACCATCTTCGAGGTAAAATTCCAAACTCACTTCTCAGCCTTACGCACATTGACCTTTTAAGTCTCTATGGTAATCAACTGAGCGGTTCAATTCCTCCATCAATTTTTACTATTTCGACTCTATCTTATCTTGACCTTTCTTCAAACCATTTTGCTGGGGTTGGGCAAGACGTGTTTGTGGACAATGAAGCCCCATGGAACGCTACAAACAATATGAGCATTTCCTATCCAGATTTCTGGTACTTGGGATTGTCTTCTTGCCAGATAAAGGAATTTCCAGAGTTTCTTAGAAATTTAGAGAGTTTAAATTTTTTGGAGCTCTCAAATAACATGATTCACGGCAAAATTCCAAGCTGGTTGATGTCTAAGCCTTTCGATAAGTGGCGCTCCTTGAACCTTTCGCATAACTTTTTGATTGGTACCATAGACCAACTTCCTATTTCTCCATCTTAATTTGGAGTATCTAGATGTGAGTTCCAACTCACTTCAGGGCCCAATGCCTTCTTCTATCTGTAACGCAAATATTCTTAGTATTCTTGATTTGTCAAATAACAATTTGTCCGGCCCAATTCCTCAATGTTTGGGAAACTTCAGCCGGAATCTAGAAGCTATGGATTTGGGAAATAATAGCCTTTTTGGAACCATTCCCACAACATTTTCAAAAGGCAACTCTCTGCGGTTTCTTATGCTGAATGACAATCAATTGCAAGGGCCAGTGCCACGATCTTTAGCCAATTGTGAAGGTCTGGAACTCCTTGATTTAGGGAGCAATAAGATGGAAGATAAATTTCCAATTTGGTTGGAAGTTCTTTCTAATCTGGAGGTCCTAATATTGAGATCTAATCGATTTCACGGAGCAATTGGCAATTGTCAAACTAAAAGTCCATTTCCTCAGCTGAGAATTATTGATGCATCCCACAACGAGCTCACCGGTGCTCTAACTAAAGACATTCTCACCAATTTCAACGCTATGAAAAGTTCAAAGCATCAGCGAAAGGATTTTGACCAGTATATGGTAGGAGATACCTCTGGACTTCCTTATTACATCCATTCTGTGAGTTTGGTTATCAAAGGGGTGGAGACTAGTCTTGAAAGAGTCCTAACAACTCGAACAGTGATTGACTTCTCAAGCAACAGATTCGAAGGACAAATTCCCGAGATTATCGGATCCCTTCATTCTCTTCAAACACTCAATCTCTCTCATAACAACTTCAGTGGCCCAATTCCTAAGGCATTAGGGAATTTGAGTATGCTTGAATCTCTGGACCTCTCGTGGAACCAACTTGAAGGAACCATTCCTAGGGAGCTAGTGAATCTGGGTTTTCTTGATTTCTTAAACCTTTCGGAAAATCGTCTAGGCGGACCCATTCCACGAGGAATCCAGATCGATACATTTGGAGATGATTCATACAGAGGGAATTTGGACTTGTGTGGTTTTCGGCTGGCCAAACATTGTGGAGATACAGAGGCACCACCACCAGCCACGCCATGGGAAGCTGAACAACAATATGATGATTCTGAATTCTTTGATGGGTTCACTTGGAAAGCTGTTCTCCTGGGATATGGCTGTGGATTAGTGCTCGGATTAGTCATGGGAGGTCTCATTTTCTCAACTGGAAAACCAAGATGGATTGTACTGATTGTCGAAGAGTGGTTCAAACCGCGAAGGCGACCGATGAAATGGATCCACATACGAACTTAAGAAGGGCAATGCAATAATTTACATAACTGGTAAGCAAAGCATTCTTGTTCTACCCCTATTATTATGAAATAATTAATGTTATTCCTTTGCATAATTTATTTTTTCCTCAATCATAATAGCTTTTAAATCTTATCGTTTGGACAAAAAAAAAACCTTTTAAACTATTGTGATTCTATTAAATTAACTGATTACTGAACTTCGTTGGATGATAAGTTTTTCGTTGGATTAAAGCTTGACTTGTAATGTCCAGGTCTATCAATGGAGTGGAAATAAGGAAAAGATTTGGTTCATTTCCAGTCGTACGTGCCCAGGTCTATTTTAGGCTGGTTCCTAAAATACAAGTCTCAGAGCCTTGTTTTCAAGTCTCAGGCTGTGTATTTTATACTGTGTATTTTAGGCTGGTTCATTTCTCGTGGTTTTCAAGTCTCAGAGCCTTGTGGGTCCTTGCGGCTGAATCTGTAGGTTTATAATTGTAAGCAAGAAGACATTTCAATGGATAATTACTATTAATTTGCACCGGACAACTTTCAATGCACAAGCCATACTGAACCAGCATTCACTAATAAACATTAAATCATACTGGTGTTTTAACTAATTCATTGTACAATAATTCCACATCTGAAAAATGCTTTGGCAAAAAGTTTGTCCAAGAAGCATAGCGAATTAATTATTACTAAAAGCGGTAACCTACACATATTCGATCACTTTCTTTTGAACATGCAATCAATTTCTTGCCAAACGGAGCGTTTAAATACGGTTCTCCGAAGTTAGGTAGCGAGTGTTTTGCTTACTATAAAGCATATTTTATGTGTGTGCGCGTGTGTATATATATATATATATACATATATATATTTTTTAGATAAAATATCATAATTTCATTAAAATATGCACCAATGACAAAAATTACATCATCAAATATACTAATACTTGTCGTTAAGTACTAATACTTACGTGATTTTAACTATGACGTGAGAATTTTTGCCCTAAAAGTTGTGCATCTATGGCACGAGACTTGATAAACTTGGTTTACTCAATTTTTACATCAACAATTTTATTACAAGCTTAAAGTCAGTTAAGTTATTTGATATTTTAAAATTTTAATTGCCATGAATGCGCCACTTCCTTTCCACGTGTAAATTAAAGTTGATCATGCATTCAAACTTATCTAAGTTGATATATATATTTACACTGATCCGAAAACAAACACTAGTTTGGACTGGGAAGGAGGTATTTATTGTGTGACAATGGAGGGTTGGGTTGAGTGATAAGGTGAAAGGAATTATAAGTCGGGAGTTTTGAATTCAAGAAAAATGACATAGAAAATACTGGACTTCAACGTGTGATCACAATTACTTATGACTGACATACCAACATCTCGAGTAAATTTGAGAGACATGAAGCAAATGCTTATTTTCGCGAAGATACATTATTATGTTTAATTAGTCATCAATAGTTGTATATCATTTCTTTCTTCATTATTTGTGTCTTAAAATGTTGCCCATCCTTTTTCTTTTTTCATTATCCGCCTTAACCCATGTGTTGTATGCTTTTGAATGGATTTGTTCTATTTCTAGAGTATAATATTTGTAAAGCAATACATATTTCAAGCTCTTATACAGATGAGAATGGCAAAGTAAGCCAAAACCAAGTTCCTTAACAAATATGAAGTACTACTGACAATTGAATACCATTATTAGACCACATAAAGTTCATCTCTAAAAAAAGAAATTCTTCATTAATGACGTAGTGTTTGGCTTTTCAGATACCGTAAGCAATGTGCAGCGGCAAAAGTTTCTGATGAAAGTTCCCTTTCTTTTGCCCCACCCGGAAAAGTTGTGCATATGTGGTATGAAAAGTAAGAAAAAAAAATTGTAAAATTTATTGGGACAATTTATTGTTCGCTTTCCCCATTTAAGCATTAAAATTAAGTTCACCTTGTAAGTAGAATGTTGATCTCAACTACTTTGTATTTTGTAACGAGATTCTTGCAATGATTTATTTTCAAGAAATTGATGCAATTCAAGAAATTGTTCACTATATGTAGCCCATGCGGCCAGACCTTAGATGACTATTCCATTTTGCACAAACTCTTGCTGCCTTTAGCCTCCCTCTGACCCAAAAAGGGGGAAAAAAATCCTTACAGCCTTTTTAATCACAAAAAAGAAAAGTAAAGAAAGGAAGAATGTTTTACAAAATGCCTAATTAGATAAGAGTTCACAGTTTTACAAAGAAGCATTTGATCTTAGTAAGTCACAAATGTCTATCTGATTGTGTGTGTGTATATATATATATATATTTTAATTTTCAGTTTACATCTATTCAATCACTCTCTATACGTTGAATAATCAGTTTTTCTCCCCTGGCGTCACACACACACATGTTTTCTTTATCGATCCACCAAGTTTGGGTTGCTGCTTTTCCTCAAAAAATTGGTACGTTTTCTGTGATCACATTTTTCAATCATATCTTTTTACTTCACATATATCAAATTACTATAGTAATTTTTTCTACAAAAAACTCAAAAAAAAAAAATAGCAATCCAAACGTGAGATAATCAAAGGACTGATATATTAATATCTATCAAAGTTAACACCATTTCGAGAGTTAAGCTTTCCCGGGTTTTATTCGCTTGTAGGTTATGGACTGGTTTATCTTCTGAATGATTTTAGGTATGTAAATTCTGCTCATTTCATGATTTATTTATTTTCCATTATTCGATCATCTTCTATGGTTTGTGTTTTCTCCCTCATTCTACATTTTTTTTTCTTTAATTTAAAAATAACTGAAAAGTGACAGGGGGTTAGACCTAAACTCTGAGCTATTTATTAAAAAATTTCAAAGAGTACATGATAAAGAAAATACATTGCCATTCTCTACCTAACTAATATTATACGGATGTAGAAACCATTTTCCTTAGAAAATGGTTTTTTTTTTTCTGATGCCAGTTGGGCGGGCCTTAAGACTTGGGCCTTTCATAAATGCTATCTACCAGATTCCAGTTCAAACGATCACACAATTGTTAGTTGGGCCTTATGTTAAGCCTTGCAAGAATTTTAACAATGTGGAGCTGAAGTTGGATTCATAGGTCTTCCATGGAATAAATTTGTTTCTGTCAAGAGATAGAAACACACGCACCCAATTAGATTAGAAACACTTAAGAAGTCAGTGGATAAACGACCTAGTTAAGAGCAATCTAATTTCCATGGAATCAATTTGGTTATTTCATTTAGAGGAAAATGATGCTAGCTAGATCTGGGAGCTATCCTTTCTAGACTAACCTTTTTCCTCTAGACTAACTAATTGGAAAAGATGAAAAAAAAAAAGGTTAACACAAAGTTGTTCTTCAAAGGAAATGATCACTTTAAAGTAATTCGGGTGGATATTGTAGTAAACATTCACTTCTATTGGAGATTGTTAGGAAGGAAAAGTAAGATGCTTCATTTCAATTTTAACAACAGAGCCTTTGATTTACTATCAAAGAAATTTATTCATAATCTAATATATGCATATGGTTGTTTTCTGTATTAGATATCTTGCTATGTCATGAGTTAGGCACAAGGTCAACGTACTTACAACAATTAATTTGGACCCTTTTATTGCTCAATTATGCCAATAACACTTTATTTACAAAACTTTTAATAGTTTTTTCTAATACATTTACAAGTCATAATAAAGGGCCACTCAAGGAACATTTCGAACAATTGCTACTTTGTATTAATTGCATATATGTATTTCTATACAAGAAAATATTTTCACTGTTCCTTGAATGTGTTTATGACAATCAATTCAAGCATTACACTATTTTTATTTAATTTCGAAGCATTTATCAACATAATTCTTTGAAGAGTTTCCCAGAAATCAGGAGACAAATGAAAGAACGGCTTGGCTACTATATGAATATGTAGTAAATCTTTTCAGCCGTTAAATAGAGTGTTTCCCAATTACTCTAAAATGGACAAGAGGAGCAAGAATGTTCCTAGAAAGACTTCGTCAATTATATCAAGGAAGTCTGGGAAGAACGATGGCCCAAAGACTTTGTGGAAGGATTCAAGTCATTGTGATTTTTCACAATTCAGAAAAGTAAGGATAAATTGATTTGGACCACTTTTTTTTTTCTATGACTTAACTCAATTTTTTTTTTTTTAAGAGTGAAGACATCACCATGACAAGTCCTGTTGTTTACCTGCAAACACGTAACTAGTAATCCGTACTATGTTGATGCAAATTTAAATAAAAATTTTCAACTGAAGATGCAGATAAAAAAATCTTTTGATAATTTCTTAATTTTCTTCTTTCAGTTCACTAATTAGAAAAAATCTACTAGTTGTTACAAAATTTGGATTTAATCACAGCTCCAGCATCCATTGCCTATTTCTGTGTGCAATTGAGAAGGACCGACAATGCTTGACTTGTCTAAAAATAAATCGACCATGGAAATTGCAATTCCACAATGCTTTGGTAACTTAAGTTCTCAACTTTGGGCGCCGAACTTGAAAAATAATGGTCTATTGAGAAGTCTTGATTTGAATTGCAATTTCTTGAAAGGTTCACTACTTAACACAATGATTGGCCAACTCTGAAGAAAATTGGAAGTCCCGAACATGCTTACCGAGGAGATATATTTCCAACATGGCTAACTCGAAAATCTTTCAGGTTCCAAGTCTCTAAAGTCCTGAAAAGTAAGGGTTTTTCGGACCCTATTGGCACTTTCAAGAATCAACTTACGTTTGAAAGATTTATGGATCTCCCTAGCAATGAGTTCATTGATATCGTCCCTACATTACTTCTCAACAGCTTAAAAGCCGTAATCGGGCCAGGCCAATATCAATTTGAATGTAATATTGTAATTACATCACTTTGATGCTTAGAATTCTGTCACAGATCATCTTGCGGGCCTAATTTTTAGAGGTTATATTTCCCAATAATTCTTCAACACACTACTTTATCATAGAGAATATCACAAATTTTTTGTATGCAAAGCATTCCAATTTAGACTCGCTAATGTGCCAAATCTTGAAAAAAATTTAACAATGTCGATTAGAAGTTGGACTGATAGGTCTTGCACGGAATTGCATGTATACAAAAATGTAATAGGATCTATCATTTTCTACACTAACTTATTATAAAGGTGAAAGAAAGAACTTAAGTCTTTTCGGCCTAAAGAGGATATGTCGTCTTTAAGGTCTTTTGAACCAAAATTTTACTCTGTATCCCTAGCTGAATTTAACTATTAATGAATTACATTCACTTGGATTAGAGATTGTTGGGGAAAAAAGTAGGATCCTTTGCCATCAATGAAAATTATGCTTAATCTACTATATGTTTGTTATCTAATTGATTTTGTACTAGATATTTTACTACTTCTTGAGTTATACGCAATACTAAATTTTAATATCTAGTTTGCTTCATTTTTTCCTCTTATGAACCCCTTTATTGCTCAATCATGCCAATAAATCCTTAGCTACAAACTTTTTTAGCAACTATCTAACATTTTGCATATAAAATTAGAGTACCATTTAAGAATATTTCAAACAATTGCTATGTTGTATTAATTACGTGTATATTTTTGGATTAAGAAATTTCATAGATCCATGAAAATTTCTGTGAAAATCAATTTAAGCATCACACTGCTCTTGTACAATTTCAGAAGCTTTTATGTCCGTAGTTCTTTGAAAAGGTCTCCAGAAATTAGGAGACAAATGAAAGAATGGTTTGGCACTATGCATAACATATAAATCTTTTCAGCTTTTAAGTTGCGTTTCTCAATTGCTACTTTATTATGGTCCTGATATGGACAAGAGCAACAAGAATATTCGTAGAAAGTCTTCATCAATTGTGTCATGGAAGTCTTGAAGGAACTTGGTCATCGACGAATTCCTGCAAGCACACAGGATCGATCGTAGTAATAATTTACCTGGTATATTTTAGGGTCGAATCCACAAGGACGAGTTAATTTTCTATTTTAATTATTTCAATAAAATAACAAAATTTAAATTCAAAAATTTGTACTTTCAAAATATGCAATAAAAGAATAATCAATCAAATAGAGTAATAGTGAGAAAACAAATGACACGAGTCTAGGGTTTTAAGTTTTAATTCAGAATTTGAATCAATTATCTAGTTAATTTTTTAACGAACCATGAATGCATCGTACAATTATATTTTAAATTATCTCTCGATACATCTAAAATGTGTCTAATTAAATCCTACGTCTCTTTCAAAATTGCAAGTATTTAATTAAACTCTTTAAAAACTTCGGTGATATAAGTGTATCATACAAATCCTAACCTACTCTCGTGATTAATCTAAAATATTTATCTATCTAGTGCACAGTTGTATCTCCCTTGTTAGTTCAATACAATTTTTAAGAGCATGTCTATGGTGGCCAAGCATAAACACATAATTAAAATCAAGATAGATAAATCACAACAAAAAACAAGAAATTAAACTAAAAAATTAATCAAATTCCTTCATAAAATCCCTAACCCTAGAAACAATTTAGTTCAACATGATTTGGAAATTAAAACCATGAATTCAAAGAGTTGCTAGAAAGATAAGAAAAGAGTAAGAAAACTTTGTAGTTGCTTGCTCCAATCTTCTCTTTACACGCTGTAAGAGCCCGGTGCAACCCAATGAGTACAAACAAATTCACAATGATGCACAAAGATATATCAAATTTAAGCACAATAAAGAAAACTTAATTAAAGAGAAAAGATAAGAAATGCAAACCAAATATCAAACCAATAGCCTCTTCAATTGATGGCGATGCTAACCAAGATGTACAAGTGAAGGCTCACTCCTTCCTCACCCCAAATACTCTGTGGTTGAGCCAAGGAGTTTTACAACTATTCTAGTTAACCCTCAACAACCTACACTTGAAAGATCACTCACTCAATTAAGAACTATTTTATACAAATGAGGCAACCTTCACCAAGGTTTTACCACTCCAAGTGATTGGTTCACCTTCACCAAGATTTTACTACTCCAAGAGAGTAACCTTCACTTGAGCAACCTCACAACCCAACTTCCCCAACCCCTTATACAACCAACAAAGAATCTTTCTACTCAAAAATCTCACTTGTAAGCTTGTATTTTGTGTTGGCAAAAGTCTTTAGTCTTCTTGTGCTTTGGGGTTTTTATAGAAGGTGAGAAATGGCTCCAAAAGACTCTCCAACGGTCAAATATTAATTGCTGTCAAAACTAGCCGTTGGCCTGTCGGACGTCCGACAGGTGCCTGTCAGACGTCCGAACCACCTGTCGGACGTCCGAACCCTGCGTCCGAACGTAGGCAGAGAGTCATCAAATCTTTGCGAAATTTCTCGGACGTCCGATGCGATCGATGTGCGTCCGAGGCGTGCGTCCGATCCTTCCGGACGTCCGATGCTTCCTCACGAGCGTCCGACAGAGTTTCCTTCTTGATGTTCTTCATCCTTTCGGACGTCCGATAGTTTCCTTTTGGCCGTCCGACATGAGTGACCTGATTTTGCTTCTTCATTTGGTTGGTTTTCTTTCCTTGACACCATTGAACCTGATTCTAACAAATTTCTCACATAAAAACATTAGACCAAATCTACATTTTGGTTTGTTAATCATCAAAACCAAGGATTGATCGACCAAGGTCAACAATCTCCCCCTTTTTGATGATGACAAACAAAATGAAGATTTCTTTTATCAAATAAGTTCAAATAAAGCTCCCCCTTAGAAAGTGCCAACATGCAAAGAAATTTCAATAAATCCTACTCCCCCTTTTGGCATCAATCAAAAAGCAAACTCCCCCTTTATTTTTCAAGTCAAGACCATAATAGGGTCCTTGGGAGTTATTACAACATGATCTAGCAATCCACATGGATTTCATATCTTTTCTCATATTTTTCTTTACATAGCAATCATTTTGCATGTGTCCAAATTGGCAACAAAAGTGACACATGATAGAAGTATTTTGCACATAAGTGGATTTAATGCAACTAATTTTCTTAGCAAACTTATTTGTGCCTTGAAAAGATTTGCTTTCTTTTGTTTGAGAAAACTTTTGTTTTTCATTTTGGAGAATCTCGTTCAAGTCATTAATTCTTTTCTTTAACAAATTTTGTTCCTCCAACATTTTTTCATAAAACTTTGTTTTCTCTTCCAACTTCCTTTTCAAATTATTTTTGCAATCAAAAACACCTTTTTGATTTTTTAAATCATCATTTTCCATTCTCAAACATTTGTTTTCTTGAAAAAGTTTGGAGTTTTCTTCCAACAAATCATTTATTTTTGTTTTCAAATCTTTATTTTTAGCATAAGATTTTTTCAAACTTTTATGCATTTTAATCATAAGAGTTTTCACATCATCATCTTCATTATCTTCATCACAAGAAGAGTGATAAGAACTTACCTCATCTTCTCCAACGGCCATTAGTGCCATTTGGGCCAACTCTTCTTTTTCTCTTTTTGAATTGCATTCATCCCATGTAATTTTGCAATCTCCTCTTGAACATCTCTTGTTGAAGATCTTCTTGAAACTTTTGATGTGAGGAGTTATATCATTGTCCACTTCCATGATTTCATTACCCATGAAGGATGGGTTATCCCCCACTTGAGATGCTTTAAAAGCTATGCCTCTCTTATACATTCTTGCATTTTCTTCCTCTTGCACTTTGAATTCCAGCTTTAATTCATAAGAGGTTAGGGTATCCACAAGAGATTCAATGGACATAGAATTTAAATCCTTTGCCTCTTCTATAGCATTTATTTTGTTTTCCCATTCTTTTGGCAAGGCATTCAAAATCTTTCTATTTTTCTCACCCAAAGAATATTCTTTTCCAAGCAATTTAAGATCTTCAATAATGTCACAAAATCTACTACACATCTTATCAACATTTTCAAGAGGATGCATTTTGAAAAATTCATATTGAGAAACAAGTAAAGATTTCTTTTGTTCTTTAATATCTTGATTACCTTCATGAAATACACACAATTTATCCCAAATATCTTTAGCTGATTTACAACCTTTAATCCTACTAGATTCATTTACATCTAATGCATTGTACAATATACACATGGCCTTGGCATTCAAAGAAAGGTATCTCTTGTCTTTTTCATTCAATTCTTGTCTAGTCTTTAATCTACTCAAATTGGTGATAGAGTCAACTATTTTAGCTTCATAAGGACCATCTTCTACCACATACCATAATTCAATGTAAACAGATTGTAAGAAAATCATCATTCTTTGTTTCCACATGCTAAAATGAGAACCATTAAACATAGGTGGTCTATCAATAGATTGCCCTTCTAAAAAAGAAACTTTTATGGTTGCCATGATCTTTACTCTAAGCGGTTAAGCTTGATCAAAAGAGACCAATCTCTGATACCAATTGTAAGAGCCCGGTGCAACCCAATGAGTACAAACAAATTCACAATGATGCACAAAGATATATCAAATTTAAGCACAATAAAGAAAACTTAATTAAAGAGAAAAGATAAGAAATGCAAACCAAATATCAAACCAATAGCCTCTTCAATTGATGGCGATGCTAACCAAGATGTACAAGTGAAGGCTCACTCCTTCCTCACCCCAAATACTCTGTGGTTGAGCCAAGGAGTTTTACAACTATTCTAGTTAACCCTCAACAACCTACACTTGAAAGATCACTCACTCAATTAAGAACTATTTTATACAAATGAGGCAACCTTCACCAAGGTTTTACCACTCCAAGTGATTGGTTCACCTTCACCAAGATTTTACTACTCCAAGAGAGTAACCTTCACTTGAGCAACCTCACAACCCAACTTCCCCAACCCCTTATACAACCAACAAAGAATCTTTCTACTCAAAAATCTCACTTGTAAGCTTGTATTTTGTGTTGGCAAAAGTCTTTAGTCTTCTTGTGCTTTGGGGTTTTTATAGAAGGTGAGAAATGGCTCCAAAAGACTCTCCAACGGTCAAATATTAATTGCTGTCAAAACTAGCCGTTGGCCTGTCGGACGTCCGACAGGTGCCTGTCAGACGTCCGAACCACCTGTCGGACGTCCGAACCCTGCGTCCGAACGTAGGCAGAGAGTCATCAAATCTTTGCGAAATTTCTCGGACGTCCGATGCGATCGATGTGCGTCCGAGGCGTGCGTCCGATCCTTCCGGACGTCCGATGCTTCCTCACGAGCGTCCGACAGAGTTTCCTTCTTGATGTTCTTCATCCTTTCGGACGTCCGATAGTTTCCTTTTGGCCGTCCGACATGAGTGACCTGATTTTGCTTCTTCATTTGGTTGGTTTTCTTTCCTTGACACCATTGAACCTGATTCTAACAAATTTCTCACATAAAAACATTAGACCAAATCTACATTTTGGTTTGTTAATCATCAAAACCAAGGATTGATCGACCAAGGTCAACAATCTCCCCCTTTTTGATGATGACAAACAAAATGAAGATTTCTTTTATCAAATAAGTTCAAATAAAGCTCCCCCTTAGAAAGTGCCAACATGCAAAGAAATTTCAATAAATCCTACTCCCCCTTTTGGCATCAATCAAAAAGCAAACTCCCCCTTTATTTTTCAAGTCAAGACCATAATAGGGTCCTTGGGAGTTATTACAACATGATCTAGCAATCCACATGGATTTCATATCTTTTCTCATATTTTTCTTTACATAGCAATCATTTTGCATGTGTCCAAATTGGCAACAAAAGTGACACATGATAGAAGTATTTTGCACATAAGTGGATTTAATGCAACTAATTTTCTTAGCAAACTTATTTGTGCCTTGAAAAGATTTGCTTTCTTTTGTTTGAGAAAACTTTTGTTTTTCATTTTGGAGAATCTCGTTCAAGTCATTAATTCTTTTCTTTAACAAATTTTGTTCCTCCAACATTTTTTCATAAAACTTTGTTTTCTCTTCCAACTTCCTTTTCAAATTATTTTTGCAATCAAAAACACCTTTTTGATTTTTTAAATCATCATTTTCCATTCTCAAACATTTGTTTTCTTGAAAAAGTTTGGAGTTTTCTTCCAACAAATCATTTATTTTTGTTTTCAAATCTTTATTTTTAGCATAAGATTTTTTCAAACTTTTATGCATTTTAATCATAAGAGTTTTCACATCATCATCTTCATTATCTTCATCACAAGAAGAGTGATAAGAACTTACCTCATCTTCTCCAACGGCCATTAGTGCCATTTGGGCCAACTCTTCTTTTTCTCTTTTTGAATTGCATTCATCCCATGTAATTTTGCAATCTCCTCTTGAACATCTCTTGTTGAAGATCTTCTTGAAACTTTTGATGTGAGGAGTTATATCATTGTCCACTTCCATGATTTCATTACCCATGAAGGATGGGTTATCCCCCACTTGAGATGCTTTAAAAGCTATGCCTCTCTTATACATTCTTGCATTTTCTTCCTCTTGCACTTTGAATTCCAGCTTTAATTCATAAGAGGTTAGGGTATCCACAAGAGATTCAATGGACATAGAATTTAAATCCTTTGCCTCTTCTATAGCATTTATTTTGTTTTCCCATTCTTTTGGCAAGGCATTCAAAATCTTTCTATTTTTCTCACCCAAAGAATATTCTTTTCCAAGCAATTTAAGATCTTCAATAATGTCACAAAATCTACTACACATCTTATCAACATTTTCAAGAGGATGCATTTTGAAAAATTCATATTGAGAAACAAGTAAAGATTTCTTTTGTTCTTTAATATCTTGATTACCTTCATGAAATACACACAATTTATCCCAAATATCTTTAGCTGATTTACAACCTTTAATCCTACTAGATTCATTTACATCTAATGCATTGTACAATATACACATGGCCTTGGCATTCAAAGAAAGGTATCTCTTGTCTTTTTCATTCAATTCTTGTCTAGTCTTTAATCTACTCAAATTGGTGATAGAGTCAACTATTTTAGCTTCATAAGGACCATCTTCTACCACATACCATAATTCAATGTAAACAGATTGTAAGAAAATCATCATTCTTTGTTTCCACATGCTAAAATGAGAACCATTAAACATAGGTGGTCTATCAATAGATTGCCCTTCTAAAAAAGAAACTTTTATGGTTGCCATGATCTTTACTCTAAGCGGTTAAGCTTGATCAAAAGAGACCAATCTCTGATACCAATTGTAAGAGCCCGGTGCAACCCAATGAGTACAAACAAATTCACAATGATGCACAAAGATATATCAAATTTAAGCACAATAAAGAAAACTTAATTAAAGAGAAAAGATAAGAAATGCAAACCAAATATCAAACCAATAGCCTCTTCAATTGATGGCGATGCTAACCAAGATGTACAAGTGAAGGCTCACTCCTTCCTCACCCCAAATACTCTGTGGTTGAGCCAAGGAGTTTTACAACTATTCTAGTTAACCCTCAACAACCTACACTTGAAAGATCACTCACTCAATTAAGAACTATTTTATACAAATGAGGCAACCTTCACCAAGGTTTTACCACTCCAAGTGATTGGTTCACCTTCACCAAGATTTTACTACTCCAAGAGAGTAACCTTCACTTGAGCAACCTCACAACCCAACTTCCCCAACCCCTTATACAACCAACAAAGAATCTTTCTACTCAAAAATCTCACTTGTAAGCTTGTATTTTGTGTTGGCAAAAGTCTTTAGTCTTCTTGTGCTTTGGGGTTTTTATAGAAGGTGAGAAATGGCTCCAAAAGACTCTCCAACGGTCAAATATTAATTGCTGTCAAAACTAGCCGTTGGCCTGTCGGACGTCCGACAGGTGCCTGTCAGACGTCCGAACCACCTGTCGGACGTCCGAACCCTGCGTCCGAACGTAGGCAGAGAGTCATCAAATCTTTGCGAAATTTCTCGGACGTCCGATGCGATCGATGTGCGTCCGAGGCGTGCGTCCGATCCTTCCGGACGTCCGATGCTTCCTCACGAGCGTCCGACAGAGTTTCCTTCTTGATGTTCTTCATCCTTTCGGACGTCCGATAGTTTCCTTTTGGCCGTCCGACATGAGTGACCTGATTTTGCTTCTTCATTTGGTTGGTTTTCTTTCCTTGACACCATTGAACCTGATTCTAACAAATTTCTCACATAAAAACATTAGACCAAATCTACATTTTGGTTTGTTAATCATCAAAACCAAGGATTGATCGACCAAGGTCAACACACGCTCCTTGATTCGTCTCCGTTTGGTCTTGATCTCTCAAGAATAAACTATAAAAAGATGTAAAATTAGACTAGACTAATGTTTTCCATCCTTAAAAGCGACTCAAAGAACCCCTATTTATAGTTTTTTGAAAATATATCCTTTACAGAGTAGGAATATATATGCTTTATTGGAGTTGAAAAACTACGTTTTCACCCATTTTTTCAATGAAGACCGGCCCAATATCCGCTTGGATGAATGCTATAACAAAATAAATTACCAACGCAGTTAACTTTTAGATGAAGGGCTCGGTAGCAATTTACTCACGGTAACTCTTAAACCCTTCGATTACAACCTAAAAACGACAAAATTAGTCCAATTAATTCACCAATTCACTAATTAACCATATCCATTTCCCATATCAAACTAACAAACCGCCCAAAAAAGTTCAAAAGAACTTAATTACCTGCTTTATATACATGCTGATGGCTCTTTCTCACAAGAGTCCACAACTAGAAATTTCTTCTGCAAAAATATTCAGCCGAGATGAAATTAAGATAGTAGAACTTTGATATATAGCTTGAAATTAAAGACTAAAAAAAATTAACAAAAAAAGAAGGAAAAAATGAAAGGAAGATGATAGGGTGTTAATTGTTGGTTATTTTATTATTAATTTTCCCCTTTATCCTTGCCAAATATTGTTTTAATTATTAATATTTACTTATATTTGGTATTAGACTCAATTTCAGGAAGTGAAACAGAAAACTACAAAAATGAGAGACTTTTTGGAGATAATTGGGATTTCAAACAACTGGGCCCACATGGTGCTACAAAGAGATTGCATTTCCTTTGCTGATTAGGAGATTGGAGTCCTACGGGCAATAGGAAACTAAAAGCAAGGAATTCGGTAGAGCACCACTTTTGGTTTGATTCTCAATTCCAGCGGGGACCACAGGGATAAGAAGCTTTAGTCATTGTTGGCTTTAAAAAGGAGACAAACGTACAGAGAACGGTTATCAATCAATCAATAGTTTTAGTTTAGGCTTTTAGCATAGTTTTAGTTTTTCTTCTCTTAGCTCTTTCACATGGTTGTTCTCCATTAATGGAGGACTAACCTCTTAATTCTAGTCAAGGGGACAACTGAAGACTTGGTTCAACAATTACTGTGAGATCGAAATTATTTTAATCGCTTCGTCATTTATTGGTATTTATGTGTTTCCTGTTTTTAATTGTTATAGTTCTTATGTATGATTGATTAGTGCGCAATAATTAATTATTCATATAGGCTATTTTTGCTAAATAGGGGTAATTGAATCCGTAATTGTTCGTTATCTCTATCTTAGTAGCAACTGGCGTAATTGAGTTTATGTCAGGGGAGCATACGATCTAGCTTAAACAAACCCTCGTAGCGTGTTTGTTGGTTATGATTGGGCATTTCTAATTATTAATGCAATCTAGAAATTAAATCCTACGGTCGTACCTAGGGTTGTTTTTGGGTTAGAGAAATAGTTAACGGTCGTACATTAACTATCGAGAAATTAAGGAAAGGTTGGTTGTTTATCGCGTGCATGACAACTATAACTGGTCTATTAATAAATGTGGAATTATCTGTGAATCGATGATCAGTGCATGAACCATTTCTGAAGTGTACCTTTGGCTAGAGTTTTCTCTTAATTATTTCTCTTAATCAATTATTTCCTGCAGTTAATTTATTTAGTTAGTATTTAATCCAAAAACCCCCCATACTTTGGACTCTAGGAGAAACGAATTATCCTCAGTCCCTGTGGAATCGACCCTACTCACCGCTATATACAAAATCTGTATTTTTCTCGAGTAGGTATTTATTATTGCACAGGTTCGGCACCTGTCAATTTTTGACGCCGTTGCCGGGGACTGGTGTCAGATTAATTTGTTTCTTTTTGAGTTCAACTTGTTTTCATTTTTAATTTATTTTTCTCTTATTTCTTAACTATCGAGAAATTAAGGAAAGGTTGGTTGTTTATCGCGTGCATGACAACTATAACTGGTCTATTAATAAATGTGGAATTATCTGTGAATCGATGATCAGTGCATGAACCATTTCTGAAGTGTACCCTTGGCTAGAGTTTTCTCTTAATTATTTCTCTTAATCAATTATTTCCTGCAGTTAATTTATTTAGTTAGTATTTAATCCAAAAACCCCCCATACTTTGGACTCTAGGAGAAACGAATTATCCCCAATCCCTGTGGATTCGACCCTACTCACCGCTATATACAAAATCTGTATTTTTCTCGAGTAGGTATTTATTATTGCACAGGTTCGGCACCTGTCAATTTTTGGCGCCGTTGCCGGGAACTGGTGTCAGATTAATTTATTTCTTTTTGAGTTCACATTGTTTTCATTTTTAATTTATTTTTCTCTTATTTATTTATTTATTTATTTTTATGGCTGCTAACATTCCATATTTTGATGATAGACTGAACTTTGTTCCTGAATGGGGTTATGAGACTCATGTTTTTCCTAATGATCAATGGGCTGTTGCAAATTGTGAAACTTATTTTGACTCAGGTTATTCAACTGACACATGCCCCGCATTTCAAGATAATCTAAGTGCTCCAATTGATACTTTTGGAGATTTTCCACCCCAATATCAAACGCAGTATGACCCTTATTCGAACGGGTATGATCAAGAATGGTGGGATAATTCCAATTTTGATTATGCGACCGGGCCAATGGATTTTCAACAGCAAGAATCTCAACAACCATCGTCCATGTCAGGTATGTCTTTTCAGGAATTGGGTGAATTATTTATTAATACATACCAATTCCAACAGGAGACACAAATGAGGAATGAGATGATGAAGGATGCAATGAGTTATCTGGCAGATCAACTATGTCTATTGACATCCAGAATAAATCGATTGGCTTCTCAAAGGGAAGAATTGCCCTCGGAAACCATTGTTGATCTAGAAGAAAATGAGAGTGCAATTTGCTTGACTAGTGATGAGGAGATGCAAGAGTGTCAAAATGAGAAATCTACAGATGCAGTTGAAAAAGAATCCGAAAAGGAAGAAATGGAACCCCAACCGCAACCCATTCTAATGAATGAATCCAGTGAACAATCTCCAAATGCGGTGACATCTTCATCAATATTTTCCTGACTCCTATTCTTCAATTCCTGTTACTGGAATTGATTTTATTATACCAGAAAATTTGAAATTTCATGACAGGAATAAATTAAGAGTGGTAATGGAAAAATATCTTGAACCGTTGAATGCTCTTGATGGAGGAGTGGGTGAAGAATTGCGATCAATGCTTGATTGTTTGGCGCAATCTACTGGTCCATGGAAGACTGTAGCTCGTGTACTCAAAAATTACTCTATTTACGAGGGCTATCAGGATTACATAGAAGATGAAGCACTGAAACGAGTTGCACGATTTTATCCTCCATGAATAAAACATGAAAGTGTCTAGTCAAAGACATTAAAGAAAAGCGCTACTTGGGAGGCAACCCAAGACTGTTTGTTTCAGTTTTCATGCATTTTTGAAGTTTTAGTTAAGTGTTAGTGTCAATTAATAGTTTGATGTTTGGTGGCAGGAAATTAGTAGTTAGACGTGCCCACGCCAGGTGGTCACGCCTGAGGAAAAGAAATTTTCGTTCAGGATCTGCGGACTCTATAGCAGTTAGACGTGCCCACGCTAGGTGGTCACGCTAACGGATCGAGAATTTTCGCCGGATGGTCGAAAGACTAGGGAGCGGTTAGGCATGCCCAAGCCTAAGCTAGAGATTCTTTGAAAACAAAAAAAAAAAGAGTTAAAATTTCACATTGAGAAAATTCAAAAATTCAAAAAGCATTTTTTTTTTCTTTCCTTTTCTTCAAAAATTCAAATTTGGAAAATTTAAATTCGGAAAAAAAAATTGAAAAAAAAAAAAAACCCCAAAAACTATTTTTTTTTCTCTTTTTCTCTTTTCTTCTTTCTTTCTTTCTTTCTTTCTTTCTTTTCTTTCTTCCTCCTTCCCCGCTGCTTTCTTTTTCCCCTTTTCTTTTCTTCTTCACCCGACAACCCCAGCTCCCGCCGCCACCAGTCTGACCCATCGACGCCGCGCCTCTCCCGATCTCACTCTCTCCCCATCGCTGGTCAGCGCCACTGCTCTCCCCTCTTTCCTCCCCCAGCTTCACCTCAGCCACCTCCAGCTCTGCCCGCGTCGTTCGTCCGCCGCTACTACTGTCGGCCACCTCCACCCGCGGTCAACCTCGTGCGCCACCAGCGGCTACCCACTCGAGCTCCACCTCACAGACCACCACAAGCTCTCCTTTGCACGTTGGTCGCCAGCTAGCTCTCCCTGCCGCGACCATCACCCGCTGCTACTGTCCGCCACCACCCAAGCCGAACGCCACCAGCAGCTCCCAGCTCTTCCTCTATTGCCGCACGTCCAGCTCCACCGCCGCTGCTACCATCAAGCACCACCTGCCACCGTCGTCCGCCGCCCGTATCTCCGTTTTCCCCTTGACTGGTGGCGGCGGCAATGGAGGAAACAAAAGATAAGGGAAGCAGGGGGACAGCAGACCAGGACGTCACCTCAACCCGCGCACCCCGCAGCCAGCAACCGCGCGCGCCAACAGCTCCTCCTCCCTCGCGAGCCTTTCTTTCCAACCACGCCGTCACCACCTGTCAGAAATCGACAGGTGGCGGTATTGTAATTCCTTCTCCAATTAGCTTAAATTTCTGAAATTTGTGTATGGATTTCTTGACGGATAAAAGAAGGGGTTGATTTGGGCATTTTCTAGGGTGAATTTTGGACAGATTTGGGTCTAATTGCTACCATATGTGGGGATATTTTCTGATATTTGTTGAATTGTTGGCCGTCTGACCTTCCCTGTGTGTATACCAGTGGTACTGGTTGGAGTGTTTTGTTTACATTCATTGATTTTATGTGGTCGCATGTCTGATTGCGAGCTAATGACCTTGTACTTCTGTTGTTGTTCGCATTTTCACCTGTGGCTGCTGAAATTGCCAATTTCTGGGGTCATTTGCTACTTTTCACAGGTTGGATTTCTTGTTGGATCCAAGAGGGTGATAATTTGGGCATTTTCTAGGGTCAATTTTGGGACAAAATTACGTTTATTTGCTGCTTCGTTTGGGGATATTTTCTGGCATCGATTACATTATTGAGTTGGCTATTTGCTTTAGTTTTTCCCTGTGACTCACCAGTGGTACTGGTTGAGATTTTTGGCCTATCGTTGTGGCTCCTATTTGAAGATTCTTGCTTATTTGAAAGTTTAAGTTCTTGTGATTGGGTTGCTGCCGTTGAATTTAATTCTTTCCTGTCTGTGCACCAGTGGTACTGGTTGCAGTGTTGCTTTCCATTTCTTAATCCTCTGTGCTGGACTGCCTATTCGATTCTTGAGTTTTGGTGCTTGAACTGTCTCTCGATTCTTACCATTAGTTGTTGGAATTGCTGGTTTCTTGGCCAAATTGCTAATTTTGAGCGTTTGACTTGGGTATTTGACTGTCCAACTGGTGACATTTGTTGCGTTTCACTCGCTTCAATCAATTGAATTCATTGCTCTGTTGGTATCCCTGTTGGTATCACTTAGAGTTCTGTTTTGCTAGTTTCTGTCTTGCGTCCTTTGAAGTGCCTTTGGTTGGGTATTTTCTGCGTTTGTTTGTTGAATTGGAGGGCTACTGTGCCACGTCCATTACTTATTGCTGTTGGTGCCGTCTAATTGACTTGCTGGGAGTACTCTATCTATTGATTTCAATTACTAAATCTTTGGAGCATTTGTTGCACTTTGGACGGCCTTAATTCTGAATTTGACTACATGGGGTCCATAAGTAATTATTGATTGCATTTGCTATAAGTGTTGGGGTCTGGTTTAATCTGTGGGAGATTGAATTGTGCATTTTGCTCATTGGGATGGCTTTAAAAATTGTTATTGCTTTGAATTTTCGGCTTCCATTATTTGTTGGCAATTGTAGTCTCCTGTTGCTTAGAGTGATATTTAGAGTTCATGGTGAAGCCACGAATGGCACCAGCTCCAGATGCGAGTTGAGAGACTAGAGACTCGGATGACCCACATTGACGTCACCATGCAGGTCTTGATCCACAATTTCCACCTGAACTGCCCCTGTTTTGATGACTTCAGGGAAGTACCGTTGCCCCTCTCCTCCCTTCTACTTTTACATTATCACATTGAGGGCAATGTGTCATTTAGGTGTGGGGGGGAGATCAGTTTGGGTTCTAGTATTTTTGTTTTTAGTTTGTAAAGGCTTTTCCTTTGTTCTAGTTTGATATTTATCTCTTTTTTCGTTTATTTTCTTTTCTTTTGTTCTTTCTAGTGGTCAGTCTTCATATGAATACCAAGTTTGATGCTGGATTGTTATCTCTAATTCTGCTATTGCCAAGTTTATTAATAAAAAGGTATCAAGTGATGTGGTTGAGTTCAAGAACATCTCTTTGGTGAATATCAATAATTACTTAACTTTTCCAATTTTTGGTTAACTTTTCTAGGTATAGGAAATGATTATTGGCATTTTTCATGTGAATTGGTCCAGTTATTAATTTTAGTTCTCCATGTCTGGAAATTTTAAGGCTGGCTGCTGTTATTCTTGTGTTGCTTTTAGATATCGTGCTATATGGTTGCAAATAAGAGGTGACTGTACTCCGCTGGTTATCACTACTGAGTAACCGGGGATCTTCACCTAAAGTGTCGATTCTCGCGTCAAAAGGTAGTAATTGCTATGAGTGCGTGGTCCCGTAGCGATTGGAGCTGAGTAACCGGGCTCCTCCATCTACCAAATGTTGGAGTTCGCGTCAAAAGGCTCTAATGGCTAGAAACTATGTCTTTTGTTGTTAGTAAAAAAAAAAAATAGCGAAAAAAAAAGTAAAGTAAAGATTGTGTTAGTATGTGAATAAGTCAGCTTGCCGTTTTGTGATCTTAATGTCGAGATTTTAGTTAATAGTTGGACCATTTGCTAATAAATGTGAGCAACCATTCCTTTTTCTTAGTTTAGTTTGCTTTAAATTGGAGGAGTTGGTGGTTAAGAAGCTAACCGGAGTGGTTTTTCTTGGATCTCAACTGTGATGCTTGATATATGTTTTTTTGGGTATCTTGGCAATATGATAGTTAGAGCAATAGCCATTGTCAAATTTTGGTGTTCAATTGCTGTTCTTATGCTTGAGGGCAAGCATGATTTAGGTGTGGGGAGAATTGATAGGGTGTTAATTGTTGGTTATTTTATTGTTAATTTTTCCCTTTATCCTTGCCAAATATTGTTTTAATTATTAATATTTACTTATATTTGGTATTGGACTCAATTTCAGGAAGTGAAACAGAAAACTACAAAAATGAGGGACTTTTTGGAGATAATTGGGATTTCAAACAACTGGGCCCACATGGTGCTACAAAGAGATTGCATTTCCTTTGCTGATTAGGAGATTGGAGTCCTACGGGCAATAGGAAACTAAAAGCAAGGAATTCGGTAGAGCCCCACTTTTGGTTTGATTCTCAATTCCAGTGGGGACCACAGGGATAAGAAGCTTTAGTCATTGTTGACTTTAAAAAGGAGACAAACGTACAGAGAACGGTTATCAATCAATCAATAGTTTTAGTTTAGGCTTTTAGCATAGTTTTAGTTTTTCTTCTCTTAGCTCTTTCACATGGTTGTTCTCCATTAATGGAGGACTAACCTCTTAATTCTAGTCAAGGGGACAACTGAAGACGTGGTTCAACAATTACTGTGAGATCGAAATTATTTTAATCGCTTCGTCATTTATTGGTATTTATGTGTTTCCTGTTTTTAATTGTTATAGTTCTTATGTATGATTGATTAGTGCGCAATAATTAATTATTCATATAGGCTATTTTTGCTAAATAGGGGTAATTGAATCCGTAATTGTTCGTTATCTCTATCTTAGTAGCAACTGGCGTAATTGGGTTTATGTCAGGGGAGCATACGATCTAGTTTAAACAAACCCTCGTAGCGTGTTTGTTGGTTATGATTGGGCATTTCTAATTATTAATGCAATCTAGAAATTAAATCCTACGGTCGTACCTAGGGTTGTTTTTGGGTTAGAGAAATAGTTAACGGTCGTACCTTAACTATCGAGAAATTAAGGAAAGGTTGGTTGTTTATCGCGTGCATGACAACTATAACTGGTCTATTAATAAATGTGGAATTATCTGTGAATCGATGATCAGTGCATGAACCATTTCTGAAGTGTACCTTTGGCTAGAGTTTTCTCTTAATTATTTCTCTTAATCAATTATTTCCTGCAGTTAATTTATTTAGTTAGTATTTAATCCAAAAACCCCCCATACTTTGGACTCTAGGAGAAACGAATTATCCTCAGTCCCTGTGGATTCGACCCTACTCACCGCTATATACAAAATCTGTATTTTTCTCGAGTAGGTATTTATTATTGCACAGGTTCGGCACCTGTCAATTTTTGGCGCCGTTGTCGGGGACTGGTGTCAGATTAATTTATTTCTTTTTGAGTTCACATTGTTTTCATTTTTAATTTATTTTTCTCTTATTTATTTATTTATTTATTTTTATGGCTGCTAACATTCCATATTTTGATGATAGACTGGACTTTGTTCCTGAATGGGGTTATGAGACTCTTGTTTTTCCTAATGATCAATGGGCTGTTGCAAATTGTGAAACTTATTTTGACTCAGGTTATTCAACTGACACATGCCCCGCATTTCAAGATAATCTAAGTGCTCCAATTGATACTTTTGGAGATTTTTCACCCCAATATCAAACGCAGTATGACCCTTATTCAAACGGGTATGATCAAGAATGGTGGGATAATTCCAATTTTGATTATGCGACCGGGCCAATGGATTTTCAACAGCAAGAGTCTCAACAACCATCGTCCATGTCAGGTATGTCTTTTCAGGAATTGGGTGAATTATTTATTAATACATACCAATTCCAACAGGAGACACAAATGAGGAATGAGATGATGAAGGATGCAATGAGTTATCTGGCAGATCAACTATGTCTATTGACATCCAGAATAAATCGATTGGCTTCTCAAAGGGAAGAATTGCCCTCGGAAACCATTGTTGATCTAGAAGAAAATGAGAGTGCAATTTGCTTGACTAGTGATGAGGAGATGCAAGAGTGTCAAAATGAGAAATCTACAGATGCAGTTGAAAAAGAATCCGAAAAGGAAGAAATGGAACCCCAACCGCAACCCATTCTAATGAATGAATCCAGTGAACAATCTCCAAATGCGGTGACATCTTCATCAATATTTTCCTGACTCCTATTCTTCAATTCCTGTTACTGGAATTGATTTTATTATACCAGAAAATTTGAAATTTCATGACAGGAATAAATTAAGAGTGGTAATGGAAAAATATCTTGAACCGTTGAATGCTCTTGATGGAGGAGTGGGTGAAGAATTGCGATCAATGCTTGATTGTTTGGCGCAATCTACTGGTCCATGGAAGACTGTAGCTCGTGTACTCAAGAATTACTCTATTTACGAGGGCTATCAGGATTACATAGAAGATGAAGCACTGAAACGAGTTGCACGATTTTATCCTCCATGAATAAAACATGAAAGTGTCTAGTCAAAGACATTAAAGAAAAGCGCTACTTGGGAGGCAACCCAAGACTGTTTGTTTCAGTTTTCATGCATTTTTGAAGTTTTAGTTAAGTGTTAGTGTCAATTAATAGTTTGATGTTTGGTGGCAGGAAATTAGTAGTTAGACGTGCCCACGCCAGGTGGTCACGCCTGAGGAAAAGAAATTTTCGTTCAGGATCTGCGGACTCTATAGCAGTTAGACGTGCCCACGCTAGGTGGTCACGCTAACGGATCGAGAATTTTCGCCGGATGGTCGAAAGACTAGGGAGCGGTTAGGCATGCCCAAGCCTAAGCTAGAGATTCTTTGAAAACAAAAAAAAAAAGAGTTAAAATTTCACATTGAGAAAATTCAAAAATTCAAAAAGCATTTTTTTTTTCTTTCCTTTTCTTCAAAAATTCAAATTTGGAAAATTTAAATTCGGAAAAAAAAATTGAAAAAAAAAAAAAACCCCAAAAACTATTTTTTTTTCTCTTTTTCTCTTTTCTTCTTTCTTTCTTTCTTTCTTTCTTTCTTTTCTTTCTTCCTCCTTCCCCGCTGCTTTCTTTTTCCCCTTTTCTTTTCTTCTTCACCCGACAACCCCAGCTCCCGCCGCCACCAGTCTGACCCATCGACGCCGCGCCTCTCCCGATCTCACTCTCTCCCCATCGCTGGTCAGCGCCACTGCTCTCCCCTCTTTCCTCCCCCAGCTTCACCTCAGCCACCTCCAGCTCTGCCCGCGTCGTTCGTCCGCCGCTACTACTGTCGGCCACCTCCACCCGCGGTCAACCTCGTGCGCCACCAGCGGCTACCCACTCGAGCTCCACCTCACAGACCACCACAAGCTCTCCTTTGCACGTTGGTCGCCAGCTAGCTCTCCCTGCCGCGACCATCACCCGCTGCTACTGTCCGCCACCACCCAAGCCGAACGCCACCAGCAGCTCCCAGCTCTTCCTCTATTGCCGCACGTCCAGCTCCACCGCCGCTGCTACCATCAAGCACCACCTGCCACCGTCGTCCGCCGCCCGTATCTCCGTTTTCCCCTTGACTGGTGGCGGCGGCAATGGAGGAAACAAAAGATAAGGGAAGCAGGGGGACAGCAGACCAGGACGTCACCTCAACCCGCGCACCCCGCAGCCAACAACCGCGCGCGCCAACAGCTCCTCCTCCCTCGCGAGCCTTTCTTTCCAACCACGCCGTCACCACCTGTCAGAAATCGACAGGTGGCGGTATTGTAATTCCTTCTCCAATTAGCTTAAATTTCTGAAATTTGTGTATGGATTTCTTGACGGATAAAAGAAGGGGTTGATTTGGGCATTTTCTAGGGTGAATTTTGGACAGATTTGGGTCTAATTGCTACCATATGTGGGGATATTTTCTGATATTTGTTGAATTGTTGGCCGTCTGACCTTCCCTGTGTGTATACCAGTGGTACTGGTTGGAGTGTTTTGTTTACATTCATTGATTTTATGTGGTCGCATGTCTGATTGCGAGCTAATGACCTTGTACTTCTGTTGTTGTTCGCATTTTCACCTGTGGCTGCTGAAATTGCCAATTTCTGGGGTCATTTGCTACTTTTCACAGGTTGGATTTCTTGTTGGATCCAAGAGGGTGATAATTTGGGCATTTTCTAGGGTCAATTTTGGGACAAAATTACGTTTATTTGCTGCTTCGTTTGGGGATATTTTCTGGCATCGATTACATTATTGAGTTGGCTATTTGCTTTAGTTTTTCCCTGTGACTCACCAGTGGTACTGGTTGAGATTTTTGGCCTATCGTTGTGGCTCCTATTTGAAGATTCTTGCTTATTTGAAAGTTTAAGTTCTTGTGATTGGGTTGCTGCCGTTGAATTTAATTCTTTCCTGTCTGTGCACCAGTGGTACTGGTTGCAGTGTTGCTTTCCATTTCTTAATCCTCTGTGCTGGACTGCCTATTCGATTCTTGAGTTTTGGTGCTTGAACTGTCTCTCGATTCTTACCATTAGTTGTTGGAATTGCTGGTTTCTTGGCCAAATTGCTAATTTTGAGCGTTTGACTTGGGTATTTGACTGTCCAACTGGTGACATTTGTTGCGTTTCACTCGCTTCAATCAATTGAATTCATTGCTCTGTTGGTATCCCTGTTGGTATCACTTAGAGTTCTATTTTGCTAGTTTCTGTCTTGCGTCCTTTGAAGTGCCTTTGGTTGGGTATTTTCTGCGTTTGTTTGTTGAATTGGAGGGCTACTGTGCCACGTCCATTACTTATTGCTGTTGGTGCCGTCTAATTGACTTGCTGGGAGTACTCTATCTATTGATTTCAATTACTAAATCTTTGGAGCATTTGTTGCACTTTGGACGGCCTTAATTCTGAATTTGACTACATGGGGTCCATAAGTACTTATTGATTGCATTTGCTATAAGTGTTGGGGTCTGGTTTAATCTGTGGGAGATTGAATTGTGCATTTTGCTCATTGGGATGGCTTTAAAAATTGTTATTGCTTTGAATTTTCGGCTTTCATTATTTGTTGGCAATTGTAGTCTCCTGTTGCTTAGAGTGATATTTAGAGTTCATGGTGAAGCCACGAATGGCACCAGCTCCAGATGCGAGTTGAGAGACTAGAGACTCGGATGACCCACATTGACGTCACCATGCAGGTCTTGATCCACAATTTCCACCTGAACTGCCCCTGTTTTGATGACTTCAGGGAAGTACCGTTGCCCCTCTCCTCCCTTCTACTTTTACATTATCACATTGAGGGCAATGTGTCATTTAGGTGTGGGGGGGAGATCAGTTTGGGTTCTAGTATTTTTGTTTTTAGTTTGTAAAGGCTTTTCCTTTGTTCTAGTTTGATATTTATCTCTTTTTTCGTTTATTTTCTTTTCTTTTGTTCTTTCTAGTGGTCAGTCTTCATATGAATACCAAGTTTGATGCTGGATTGTTATCTCTAATTCTGCTATTGCCAAGTTTATTAATAAAAAGGTATCAAGTGATGTGGTTGAGTTCAAGAACATCTCTTTGGTGAATATCAATAATTACTTAACTTTTCCAATTTTTGGTTAACTTTTCTAGGCATAGGAAATGATTATTGGCATTTTTCATGTGAATTGGTCCAGTTATTAATTTTAGTTCTCCATGTCCGGAAATTTTAAGGCTGGCTGCTGTTATTCTTGTGTTGCTTTTAGATATCGTGCTATATGGTTGCAAATAAGAGGTGACTGTACTCCGCTGGTTATCACTACTGAGTAACCGGGGATCTTCACCTAAAGTGTCGATTCTCGCGTCAAAAGGTAGTAATTGCTATGAGTGCGTGGTCCCGTAGCGATTGGAGCTGAGTAATCGGGCTCCTCCATCTACCAAATGTTGGAGTTCGCGTCAAAAGGCTCTAATGGCTAGAAACTATGTCTTTTGTTGTTAGTAAAAAAAAAAAATAGCGAAAAAAAAAGTAAAGTAAAGATTGTGTTAGTATGTGAATAAGTCAGCTTGCCGGTTTGTGATCTTAATGTCGAGATTTTAGTTAATAGTTGGACCATTTGCTAATAAATGTGAGCAACCATTCCTTTTTCTTAGTTTAGTTTGCTTTAAATTGGAGGAGTTGGTGGTTAAGAAGCTAACCGGAGTGGTTTTTCTTGGATCTCAACTGTGATGCTTGATATATGTTTTTCTGGGTATCTTGGCAATATGATAGTTAGAGCAATAGCCATTGTCAAATTTTGGTGTTCAATTGCTGTTCTTATGCTTGAGGGCAAGCATGATTTAGGTGTGGGGAGAATTGATAGGGTGTTAATTGTTGGTTATTTTATTGTTAATTTTTCCCTTTATCCTTGCCAAATATTGTTTTAATTATTAATATTTACTTATATTTGGTATTGGACTCAATTTCAGGAAGTGAAACAGAAAACTACAAAAATGAGAGACTTTTTGGAGATAATTGGGATTTCAAACAACTGGGCCCACATGGTGCTACAAAGAGATTGCATTTCCTTTGCTGATTAGGAGATTGGAGTCCTACGGGCAATAGGAAACTAAAAGCAAGGAATTCGGTAGAGCCCCACTTTTGGTTTGATTCTCAATTCCAGCGGGGACCACAGGGATAAGAAGCTTTAGTCATTGTTGGCTTTAAAAAGGAGACAAACGTACAGAGAACGGTTATCAATCAATCAATAGTTTTAGTTTAGGCTTTTAGCATAGTTTTAGTTTTTCTTCTCTTAGCTCTTTCACATGGTTGTTCTCCATTAATGGAGGACTAACCTCTTAATTCTAGTCAAGGGGACAACTGAAGACTTGGTTCAACAATTACTGTGAGATCGAAATTATTTTAATCGCTTCGTCATTTATTGGTATTTATGTGTTTCCTGTTTTTAATTGTTATAGTTCTTATGTATGATTGATTAGTGCGCAATAATTAATTATTCATATAGGCTATTTTTGCTAAATAGGGGTAATTGAATCCGTAATTGTTCGTTATCTCTATCTTAGTAGCAACTGGCGTAATTGGGTTTATGTCAGGGGAGCATACGATCTAGCTTAAACAAACCCTCGTAGCGTGTTTGTTGGTTAGGATTGGCCATTTCTAATTATTAATGCAATCTAGAAATTAAATCCTACGATCGTACCTAGGGTTGTTTTTGGGTTAGAGAAATAGTTAACGGTCGTACCTTAACTATCGAGAAATTAAGGAAAGGTTGGTTGTTTATCGCGTGCATGACAACTATAACTGGTCTATTAATAAATGCGGAATTATCTGTGAATCGATGATAACCATTTCTGAAGTGTACCCTTGGCTAGAGTTTTCTCTTAATTATTTCTCTTAATCAATTATTTCCTGCAGTTAATTTATTTAGTTAGTATTTAATCCAAAAACCCCCCATACTTTGGACTCTAGGAGAAACGAATTATCCCTAGTCCCTGTGGATTCGACCCTACTCACCGCTATATACAAAATCTGTATTTTTCTCGAGTAGGTATTTATTATTGCACAGGTTCAGCACCTGTCAGAAGAACTATTACCTTTACTGATTGCGAAGTAGAACCCTAACTCTGCTGTGAGACAGAGTGCAAATTTTTGTTATTATTTTCTTTTTTTTTTTTTTTGGGAAGTGGAGGAATTTGAAGAAGAAGAAGAAGAAGAAGAAGTTGGAAGGAATTTGAGAAAATGAAGACTAAAATAAGGAGGTGCCATTTTTTTGCTGGAGAGAAGTCAAAAAAATGGCAGAATTTGAGAGAGGAGAGAGTGAGGAAGAAGGGGGAAATTGGAGGGAATAAATATTTGGGAGCAAGTATTAAAAGGTTATATGATGAGTTTCTTTTTCATTTTCCGAAGCAAAATTAGTAATAATTAATTAGCTGAAAATTAGACTGCGGTTTATAATTTATATGTTTCGGTTTAGGCTGACTAATAGCCTAATATCAAGTATTTAGGGTAATTATCACTTTACCTTCTAATATTTGGTTCTACTATCAGTTTCTCCCCTAATTTTATCTTTTTCATACTTTTCCCCATCAACTTTGACCAACATCAGACTCTCCTACTTTCAAGTTTTTGTCTTGAAAAATTGACTGAACTCATAAACCAAAAGAGCTTTATTTGTAATTAAACAACCAAGAACAAACTGCAAATTGGCACTAAGAAGTTTGAAATGACAAGTTTAGTCATGCTTTAATTATTTCAACATATTTTGAAATTAGGAATTTATAAGAAAACAAAAATTAGTAGAGAAGAAACTGTATGTCAGCTTTCGTGAATGTTCAATAATCATAAATGTGGCTTTCTTTGAAATTTTTTCATCACCCCAAATTATGTCTTGAAATTACATAATTTTTGCATGCAATGAATTTAGTTGCATTCAGTAAATTCTCATCTAGAGAAACTCAATTTTGGTAACAATCATCTTGCAGGAAACATCATGATGTTTCTGAGTTAACAAGCTTGACATTTCTCAACCTGTTGGTCAAATCATGTCAGAGGTTTTTTTTTTTCTGATTTATCATAATAAAATTCAAGAGTTCTTTTATTACTTCATCCGTGATTCTTTACTTACGACCCTTAATAAGTTGAATTGTGATCTTTCAATTATAAGTGAAACATCTTACCAACTAGGCTATACTTCATTGTCAGCCAAGAATTTCAATTTCTTAACTTCTTTACTTAACCTTGATCTTCAAATTACTGATTTCATTGGTAAGTTTCCAAGTTATATTCTTTCCTTACCTAAATTTAGAAAACCCATAGTTGAAAGCAACGTGGAACTCCATGATACTTCATCAATGTTTACTTGGAGCAGCTCTAGTTTCCTTAGGAACTTGGATCTCTCTTACACAATTACTTAGACGAGCATTCTGATTAGATTGGTTATGCAAAGTCCTTGAATCAACCAGATTCTAAAAGAGACTTGCCTTTCACCATTTACTGGCATTTTTCCATCAACAATTTCAAATCTTGAGCTAGTATTTTATTTTTGTAAGTTTGAAACCTTGTGCCTAAGGGGTTCCTTAGTTGATGACCAAGAATGAAGTGCTATAAAATATTTACCTAATTTTGTTCACTTGAATTATATTCTGTGAATAGGTTTCCTCCGTTTCTGAGATGTTATTTTCAGCCTTAAACATTTGAAGGAATAGTAATTTTTGACCCCAAAATAAATAAATTATCTTCTGTAGTTTTTCTAAATCAAGGTACCTAAATCACTAAACAATTGGTTAAGCTACTATCACATATGCAACAACATATGCATTCTTTTTTTTTTTTTTTTCAATGAAAGTGCAATACTGCTGTTAAAAAACATCAGCAAGATTACGAGATTGAGACTAGAAAGAAATCAATCAATGGATTAGATGATAGATTGATTGGCTCTTAGCAACTTGACCATTAGTGCTTAGTAGGATAATTTTAAAGAACACAGTAAAAAAAATTCTTTCATTTTTTTTTTAAAATTTCACAACGAATTGGAATTCGTGCCATCTAGAGCATTTTATATGCATACTACTTTAAAAGGATTTGTATTGCATGTAACATGTTTCTTGCTGTATAGATTACTTCAAAAATCAATATCGATATTAATCTAACAAGACTATACATCAAATGATCAAAATAATTCACATAATTTTCTTTTGTTGATACTTAAGTAATACATCTTAATTAGGAAGGTAACTCAATTCTGTCCTCAGAAAGAAAAAAAAATTCACTGCAATGGATTTCCAGCTTCAGTTTGTTTTTTTAATTTCATGTTTACATTTTTGTTATCGTTGTAGAAACGTATTTCTGCTAAGCTCTGTAAATTAAAGTTTGTCAGAAAATTAGGACAAGCTAGTTTTTATCAGTTATTTTAGTCGAGCAAGTAATGAACTGTCTGTCTTATTTTAACAGGTAGTTTAATTGGATTGTTCAATTCGATCTCTTCATAGAGAGTCACTTGGTCTTAGAAGTTTGCATTAAATTCACTTTGCGCTACTCAAATATATCCAAATTTTCACTTCAAAAGTGCAGAATGTGTAGCTAAGAAAAGCTTGGGAATGAAGCTTGAAGCTCAATATCTCATCAGCCCACCAGAGCAGCTGCGAGGATTGTTAGCTTTTGATGTGATGGGCGTTACCATGCCTCTACTTGTTTCCATGTAATGAGCCTAATGCCCTCCTACCAAATCGAAAAAAAAAAAAAAAATCACTTCAGTCTCTAAATTTCAAAAAATAAGTCCCACTTAAGTAAAATTTGTCCCATTTTATTCTGTAAAATATGAAATATTTTATACTTCAGTCCTTAAAGAGGAGCAAATTTTATAATTTAGGAATAAAGTAGACATATATTATATATAACTAAGACAAATTTTACTACAAGAAAATTGACATTTAGCTAGGAAAAAAAGTTGTGGCAAAAACTCATAAATTCATAGCCAAAAACCATTTTCGACGCCAATTTCGTAGCTGAATCCTCATCACAAATTGTAACAGGCCACGAAAAGAAGAATCTCGTCGCCAAGGCTAACTGCATTGCTACCTAAGTTATTCATGGCCCAATGACTGTTAGCAATGGTTAGGAATAAACATCGTAGGCAAAAGATTAATTGCATGGCCACAAAAATAATTCGTAGTCAAATGAGTATTTGCATTGGCTACAAAATTGTTTTATAGATAAAAGATTAAAACTTCGTAGCCATTGCCCGAGGAGAATGGCCAAGATTTCTATCTGGTTGAGGAAAGCAGAAAAAAGCCTTGTTTGGAAAGCAATTTTCCAACAAAAAATGGTTACGTTTTCCACAAACATATTTTTCACTTATCTTTTTACTTCACTTATATCAAATCGCTACAATATATTTTTTTATAAAAACTCTAAAAAATTGCAATCTAATTTGTGTGAAGGAAGTATTTTGTGACTAAAATTGCATCGATTTGAAGGCTTTGTAGCAAAAAACCATACTATTGGCTACGAAACTTGCTCCATAGCTTATTCTTCATTATAGGCTACGAAAATAGGCTTGTAATTGAAAATATCGTAGTAAATAGTCACTTCTCTAGTAGGGAGGGAATGAAGTGCAACAGTTTCGAAGTTTTGAAACCAAAATGAGAATGCAAATATAGTCGGAGAGTACAAAGTGGAATTAACCCTAGAAGTTTTGTCCATCTTGGGTTTTTTATTTCTTTTAGATAGATGCAAGTTTTTCAATTAACTAGTAAAAATTGTTTCAAATCACATAATTATTTAAACCTAGAAAAGGAGAAAAAAAATCCAATCATACGTATCATTCCAGTATATTGACAATTTCAAAAAAGTTGTTCGTAACATTATCATAATAAGATTGCCATTGGATAAGCAAGCGCTCTTAGTGGTTCAAGACATCTGTCAAGAATGGAGATACCATAGATTTAACTATAAAAATCATACTACTATTTACTTATAAAAATACAAGTAAATGTTATTAAGGAGAGCTTTACAAATATGAGACTCAGGAGGGAGTGAAAAGCGGATGACGATGTCAAAACTGAACATGAATCCAATTGACATGGGACCTGTAAATTTAAACCTGTAATATGGTTCAGTTAAAAAAATCAAATAAAGGCCATTTTCTTTTTGAATAAATGGATTATGAAAGTACCATTTAAATGGAGTACTTGACCTATCTCATAACAACCTCAATGGTTGTATTCCTCAGGTATGACTTAGGGAGTCTGAATGCGTTTGAGTCTCTAGACCTCACCTGAATCAACTTGAAAGAACCATTCCTCTGGAGCTTCTGAATCTGTTATTTCTTGAGTTCTTAACCTTTCAGAAAATCATCTAGTTGGACCCTTTCCTCGAAGAAGGCATCTCGATGCATTTGGAAATGATTTGTGTGGAGGGAACTTGGCCTTAGGTGGGTTACCGATGACCAAAGATTGTGGAGACACATGGGCAAAACCACCACCATCACCATTGGGATTTTTCATCAACAATATAATTCTTTGATCTTTGATGGATTACTTGGAAAGCTGCTCTTATGAGATATTGCTTCGGATAAGCAATGTTAAAGTCTCATATTCTCAAATAGAAAACCAAGATTGTTCATACAGATTGTTGAAGACTCATATAAGCTGTGGAAAAGATGACGAAAATAGATCCACATAGGAACTGGAGAAGTGGCAACTTACAAAATTGAAAATTGGCAAGCAATATTCCTTTTTTGGGTAAATTACTTATAACCCCCTATAGTTTTATATAATGTCAAATAATCTCCCTATAGTTTCAAAATAGTCACATAATCCCCTTATGATTTTTTGTAAAGTGAAAAATGGTTGAAATATACAATTAGTTATGGTGTTTATACCAAACATGCTCTAAAAGCACATGGGATAAAATTTTAATCTCTATGTAACCCCCGTATAGTTTGTACAAATATCCGCTTTAATTCATATGATTTTTGTAGTTATCCACGTAATCTCTTATACTTTTATATAAGGTAGTTAAACCTTCGATTGATTTAGCATTTAAGTAAGGGCACTATTAGTATTTCAATTAAGAATGTTATATATGCTATTTTTCATCAAGTTTGCACTTTACATAATACCATAGGAGAGTAAATGGGATATTTTAAAATGTTACGGAGGTCATGTGGCAATAGATACAACCGCAAGAAGATTATATGCAATTTGGACCTCTAACTCCAGGCCTCCCGACTGAAGTGGCAATAAGGAAAGATTAGCAATAAAATTGGCTTCAATTTGGTTCATTTTCAGTTTGTAGCTATTATGCTTTTTCCAAGGTTCTCCTTATTCTTGATTTTTAGTTTTTATATGGTTATCAAATCTATATGTGATTTTGGTTCCCTGCGACTTTATCTGTTGTTCCAAATCTCAAAGCAAGAAGACAATTCCATATAAAATAAGAAAATAGGACAAGTATCCCTGATTAGTTTGTGTTTTCAGAAGAAAATTACGAGAAGGATACTTTACATCGTTCTCCCACCAACCAAGACGTGACTTTTTAATGGTACTAGCAGATGTTCACCATGCTGGCGCATGGTGGAAAATCATAATTGTGCCCAACCCAGTTTTGGCTAATAGTTATGAATATTACATATGAAAAAAATTGCATAATATTTTTTAAGTGTGTTAATGTGTTAATCTTTTAACAAAAACTAAGTCATAAATTAGAATAATATTTTTTGTTATAGGATGTTTAGTAGGGTTAATCCACAATTGAATAATAGCTGGACACAGGTCAATTTTGATATTCACAGAAAAGAAATAAGTCTGTTGTATTTGAATTATTATTTACTAAAACAAATGTATGATAAAAGCTAAGAAATGGATAATTAGACTTTCACTGCTACTGAAGTTAAAATTATCTATTTATCTTTAAGATACAAGACTAACATTACAAGAATTACCATCCACATGAAAATAATCTCTATAAGAATTGAGCTTCTGATTGCCAACACGATGTAGGTTAACATTTTTCCAATCATCTCGCTGCCTTGCCTTTTCTTGAATAGCAACATCATCATCATCCTCCTCTTCACCACGTCTCAAGTCACCCTTAGGACCTTTGCCAATGTGACAGTAGTCAATTTCTATAATAATCAACAACCAAAATGTGAACAACATTTTTCAGTAAAACCACTACAACTTCTGATCTAAGTAGGTGCATGGCATCTCTTAAAATATAATTGGCTTCTTGATTCATCATATATCAAGTCAACAAAATCGAGGTAGCATCTCTAACATGTTTGAACATTTGATGGTGTTTAGAAAACCATGTAGATGACCTATTAGTCTATTTAAAAACAGAAAAAAGGAAACTATAGAAGGAAATTAAAAAAAAAAAAAAAAACAGGATGTAGTGTGTGTCTCTGATGTAGAGAGAGGTAGAGAGAGCATTTCCTAAAGAAACAGGGTAGGATACAATTTAGGTTCTCAGGTTGTATTAGGAAAGCTGACTATGAACTCCAATGATTCTAGCCTCGTTGGGAGACAATAAAAGCTTGGTAAATGGGATAATTATCTAGCACCATGCAAGCAAAAACGTCCTCGCCCCCTTGGAAAAACGACCATTTGTTCTTGATCATTCGAAAGAGCTAGGGAGTAAAACCACCTAAAGCAAAGCCAACCAAAATGCATTGAACATTTACCATGCTCAAGAACAAACTTAGGGAATAGAGTAACCTTCTGCTATATTGCACAAGAGCCAAAATTTACAGCCTTAAAGTACCACATAAAATTGAGAAATCCCTCAAATTCAAAGAAAGATGGCTAACTATTTTCTTTATCGATCAAAAGAAAATATATAACAAGTACTTTTCAGTTCCATAAAACTTACCATTCATCCACTAAGGACTGTTAGTAATCCATGACAAAATCTTCAAACATGCAACTACAACACTGGAAAAAAAAACTAATAACAAATCTAAAAGGAAAAAAAAGGTGCCAAGAAAACAGGATTTCCAACAGCGAGACATTTGCATGTTATTCTTGCTGAAGAAAAAATATTGGTTGAAAGGTAAAGGTATTACGTTTTAAACTTGAATTCCACCATTGATATATAAGAATAGGGTAGAAATTCACATGAGAAGAAATTATCTAAAATTTGTCAATAATGGTCTGAGATGCTATGTGCCAAAGAAATATTAGGAAGAAAGGACATATAAAACTTATTGCAAGAGAGTAAGTAATTAGGGCATAATGGAAAGAAAAAATTTTGCATTTCATATTTACTTGTCAAACAATAAAATTATTTGTTCAGCTTGAATTTTACCATTGGAAATTAAAAATAGTAAACAACTCACGTCAAAAGAACCTTTCAAATTTTTCCCTTTTTTCCTTTTAGACCTCCTAAAATTTTTCATTAATGGTTTGAAATGCTCTAAGCTCAGGAGAAAGTAGAAGAAAGAAAAAAATAGATAAAATATATGCGCAATAAAATAAGAAATGAGGTCATACAAACCTTACCTTTTAATAAATTCTCAAACCTAAATCGCAAACTTTAAATAAACAATAAATGGACACATATTTCTGAAAAAAATCCAACAAAACCCACAAAAAATGAAATCTGTCAACAAAATTGTTTATGAAGGGAAAAAATTCTAGATATGATGGGTACCTATATCAGATTTTTCCACATCTTAGTAGAGGGACGATGGTTCTTGCTCCATCATTTGGAGAGACTGAATCAAAACAAAGAAGGAAAATGTTACCGAAAAAAAAGAAAGAAAACAAGGACATTAAACATAGGCAAAAAGGGTGAAAGTTTACCATGATTACATTTGGGGAAAAAAATGATTTAGATGACTGAGATGAATCAAACATCTTCCCCCTTCATCTTTGTTTCCTCTTTACTATTATTTGAATAGAGAGCTTGAGAGGAATCGGCCATTAACAAAGAAGTGAGGAGAAATGGGTGAGACAAAGGAGTCATCTGCCTTTTTTCTATTCTGTTCTGGTGGGCAACCGAAGAGCAGGGGAAAAAAAATTTGAGAAGTGAGAGACTTTGAGAAAGTTTCTGAGAGGGGCGGCGGTGAAACGTGTTACTTGGCACATTGGACAGAGAGTCCGAACAGATGCATGCTTTGCTTTTTTATGCTTTTCATACATACATGCAAAACCTTTTTCGTTCCAACTTCCAAGACAACAAAAGAAGAGCCTTTCTATTAGTCTCTTTTGGATTCCAACACACAAAAGAATATTCATCAAAACAAAAAAATTCTCACACAAAACCCACGTGCAATGCACATGGAGGACGACCATGTTTTGGCATCCTCTTCCCGGTTTATATACATTCTTTAAACAAAATAGTTGCGCCTTCAAATGCCTCACAACTGAAAGTCGAGATTTGGAGCTAGGCAAGGATCACTCCTTCAAACAACTTGATGCTCAATTCTTGTCAAGAGAAACAATCAAATTGTTTCACTGAAAATAAGATTACAATTATGAAATATAAAAAGATAACAACTACAATCAAGAGCCTATTCTTGGTAAAATCTTGATTTCAACCAAATTTTACAATGAGCAGCAATGCTAGAACATAAATGGTCCAGTTGTATCTATTAGATATCAGTGAAAACCTTTTTCCTATATCAAAGAACTTACTCAATGGCACACTTCTGTCCTAGTGATTCTGATTTCTGTGCATCATATGAACTTACTGCACTTAGTTCTAGAACATAATCATGGCGTAGGATTTCAAATAGAGGAATCCATAGGAAATTTATTAAATAATATGGTTCCAATTTGACAAAACTTATATTCCTTAAACTTCCCAAGCATAGGTCACTATGGACAGCCGGGAACAACTTTAACAATGGTACTCTTCCCCAACCTTGTGGAATTAAGATCATCCTCTTCTGGGATGATGGAATTGCTAGATTTTGTTAGACACTCGAACCATTTAGATTCTGTATAACTCTCACGTAATGATATTCCTTAATCCCTGTTGCCAGCTAGTTAACTTCCAAGAACTGGAAAACTCTAGCTGTTGTAGATTTGGGGTTCAATCATCTCTAGTCCAGGGGTCCATTGCCACTTTCGGTCTGCAATTTTATAAGGACTTGCAATCCTCGGCTTGTCTATCAACAAATTCATTGGTGAAATTCCACAATGTTTTGTAGGCTTAACCTCTCAAGCGTTGCCAAGACATTTACAAACCTCGATTTGAATGGCAATTTTTTGGAAGGGTCAGTACTCACTATCACGATCACTAGCCAGTGTGAAAAAATTGGAAATCCTTGTTGTCGGGACAATAATACAAGTGACATTTTTCCAACATGGTTAGAAAATCTTCCACATTCCAAGTCTTTAAGCCTGAAAGCTAATGGATCTCTGGAGCCATTGGCATCTTCAAGAATCAATTAAGATTTAGAAGGTTGTATATTGTTGATTTCTCCAACAATGAAGTTAGGGGCTACAATACTTTTCAACAGCTTCAGAACTATGAATAGGCCAGGCAAACATGAATCAGAACTAATGTTTATGCGGGCTTGCAATTATGATCAGTACTTTTTGAGTTTAGTATACGGTTAAAGACTGATTTCGACAGATTCTCTGTCCCTTTTCCCTCAACATTGGAGGAATTGAAATTCATTGAATCGTCAAGCATCTCCGGCAATCAAATTGAGAGAGATATCCTAGGGTAGTTTACATTGCTAATTACATCACTTTTAGTTGCATTCTTAGAAATCTGTCACAAATCATCCTATGGGGTGAATTCCTATAGATTGCGAAATCAACATAATATGTTGAATAATATGTAAAAAATAATATATATATATATATATATATTTTGCGTAACGGCACATCTAATCTAGTCTAACTTATTCCTCATTTTAAGAGGGGAGCCTACTCTATGGGATGATCCAACTGAATCGGGGGAACTTGACACGGACTGAACCACCATCAGACCAGACGGATGCACCACGCATCCGTATGGATTTAGAACAAATCTCATATAGAGACACATTGATGGAAGGCAAAGTTTGAACACTTGATCTTCCATCCCACAATTAATATAGAAAATAATATGTTGAATAAATGCAAAAATACATTGGGTGTGTTTGGATTAGGAAGATTTGAAATAAAAAAATTTACTTCACAAATTTCAATCACCTTTCTATTTTCCCAATTACCTTTTTATCTCACATACATCATATCACAAAAAATGTTACAGTAATTATCTCAAATAAATCATTCAAATAAACTCCTATCCAAACAAACTCATTGCCATTCTCTGCCTGACCAATATTATACGGATGTAGAAACCATTTTCTTCTTTTTTTTTTTTATGCAAAGCAGTATTACGAGTGTCAGTTGGGCCTTAAGATTCGGGCCTTTCTTAAATGCTCTCTAACGTATTCTAATTTACAAAATCATACTTTTGTCACTTGGGCCTTATGTTAAGTTTTTCAGGAATTTCAACAATGTTGAGTTGAAGTTGGACTCATGGGTCATCCATGGAATGCCTTTGGTTATTGGACTGGGGGGAAAATGATACTGGATCCGGGAGCTACCCTTTTGTAGATCAATCCTTGTTTCCCTCAGACTACCTAATTGTAATAGGTGGGAAAAAAAAAAGAGGGTAACACAAAGTTACCCTTCAAAAGAGTGATGACTTTAATGTAATTCGGACAAAGACCGTAAATATACATTCCCTTCAATTGGAGATTGTTAAGAAGGAAAAGTAGGATGCTTCATTTTCAATTTTAACGACAGAGCCTTTGATTTGCTATCAAAAAAAATTATTCATAATCTAATATACATATATATATATATATATATGATTGCTTTTTGTATTAAATATCCTACTCGATACTCGGCTCGAACTCGGGTAACTCGGTCAATCCGAGTTCGAGCCAAGCCGTTGACCGAGATACTCGCGAGTAGCTCGACTCGCTTACATCCCTAGGCACAAGGTCAACTCATAATGATTAATTTGGATGTCGATGTTACTTAACATTTCTCTCTTGTGAACCCCTTAATTTATTGCTCAATTATGCCAATAAATCTTTATTTACAAAACATTTACAGCTTTTTCTAATACATTTACAAGTCATAATAAAGGGCTATTCAAGGAACATTTCAAACAATTGCTACTTTGTATTATGCATGCACGCACGTATGTAAGTATATATGTATATATCCATATACAAGAAAATATTTCACAGCTCCGTGAAAGTTTTTATGACACTCAATTCAAACATTACACTGGGTGTGTTTGGATATCTCCTTATCTCAAATAATATTTCGCTTGCATCATAAACACATTTTTCAACCCATCTTTTTATATTTCCAACCACCTTTTTATCTCACACACATCATATCATAAAAAGTGTTACAATAATTATTCCAAATACCATTTTGATATACTTTAGAAGCATTTATCTACATAATTCTTTGAAAATTTCCCAGAAATTAGGAGACAAATGAAGGAACGGTTTGGCTACTATATGAATATGCAGCAAGTCCTTTCAGTTTTTAAATTGTGTTTCTCAATTGCTCTAAAATGGACCATAGGAACAAGAATGTTCCCAGAAAGTCTTCTCAATTATGTCAAGGAAGAACGATGGCCCAAAGAATCTGTCGAAGGATTCAAATCATTGTGATTATTTCACAATTTAGAAAAGTAAGGTTAGGTTGGTTTGGACCACTTTTTTTTTTTTTTTTCCAAAAACTTGACTCCATTTCTTTTTTTATGAAGAGTGAAGACATCATTATGATAAGTCCTGTTGTTCATCTATAAACACGTAACTAGTAATCCGTACTATGCTGATACAAATTTAAACAAATTTTATCAACTGTAGTTGCAGATACAAAAATATTTTGATAATGTCTTAATTTTCTTCTTTCGGTTCACTAATTAGAAAAACATTGTAGTTGTTATAAAATCCAGATTCAAACACAGGTCTAGCGTCCATTACCACTTTCCATGTGCAAATGAGCAGGACTGACAGTCCTTGTCTAAAAAGCAAATTGCAATTCCACCAGCTTGGGAAACTTGGGCCTTGTTTGGATTGCATTTTTTTAAATTTTTTTGTAGAAAAATTACTATAATGATTTGATATATGTGAGGTAAAAAGATGACTTGAAAATATGTTCACGGAAAACGTTTAAAAAATTACTGTCCAATTCAATTTGGGCACTGAACTTGAAAAATGTTTTATTGAGAAGTCATGGTTTGAATTGCAATTTCTTGAAAGGCTCACTGCTTAATACGATAATTAGCCAACTCTAAAGAAAATTGAAAGTCCTTGACATCCCCAACATACATATAAACGTCCCCAACATGGCTCTCTTGAAAGTCTTCCTGATTCCAAAACTTTAAAGTCCTGAAAGCTAATGGTTTTTTGGACCCATTAGCACTTTCAAGAATCAACTTATGTTCAGGAAAAAAAAAAAAACTACGGTTCAGAAGATATATAGATATTATCAGCAATGAATTCATTGATGTCGTCTCTACATTACTTCTCAACGGTTTAAAGGCTGTAATCAGGCCGTGCCAATATCAATTTGAATCTAATTTTAATTACATCACTTTCCTGCTTAGAATTTTGTCACAGAACATCTTGTGGGGCTGATTTCTAGAGGCCATCAATTCAACATATTTCCCAATAATTCTTCAGCACATCACTTTACTACAGAGAATTCTTGTGGGGCTAAGCATTCCAAATTGGACACGCTACTGTGTAAAGTCTTGTAGAAAATCTAATGATGTCGATTAGAACTTGGAGAGGCAGATCTTCTACGGAATTTCATGCGGACAAAAATGTAGTAAGATCTATCATTTTCTAGACTAACTTCTAATCTAATATAAATCCTGGACAGGAAATCCAGTTGTGATAAGTTGGATATGAAGGATGGAGACATGGGGCCGGGGACGCATCCCAGAACCTTTGAAACCTATTTTTATACTTCTTTATTTATAAAATTAATAAAATTTTCCTATTTCCACCCCCTCCCCAAATGTAATTAATAGTAATCTTTTATGTCTCGTCTTTACTTAGGCCTTGCTTGGATTGCTTGTTTCCGTCGGAAAATATTGTCGTTTTCCGTGATCACATTTTTTTCTCATATATATCAAATCGTTACAGTAATTTTTCCATGAAAAATGACGAAAAATGCAATTCAAACACAACCTAACTTTCACATAACATATGAACCTCTAATATCCTAAATACGGTAGTATATCAATTAAAATACCAACCTCTAGTAAGAGCATAAAACAGCGAATGAAGAAATGAACAGTGAATTTGGTCCCTCATTGGCACCATGATTGTGTGGGCAGCATCGTAATTTCACATGAATGATCAACTCCATGCAGCGGTGCCTTTGGTGCATTGTATGGCTGGAATTTATTTCTCAATTGTGTTTTGACTATAGTGTCATTCAATGCCAATTGTACCATTCATTGACTGATTAGATACGAAAGTGTGATTTTTAGTCTTATCTTATCAGCATGGTTCTTGAATTTCCCGTTGCAATGTCTTAATGGTGCTGTTTATTTCATTTTATCTATTTCCTTTTAAGTTTGTGTGCTTAGTGTTCACTTCTAACATTAAGTACACTTAATATTAATTAATTACTTATTTGCTCTTAAATTTAGTATGAAAAATTATCCTTCACTTTTACCTTTAACGTCATTTGGTATCAGTTAGTTAATTTGTTCATAAATTTAATATCATGGCAATCACTTAGTGTTCATTCTAGTCATTATCTAAAGTTAATAATCTTGATTCTATTATTACCTGCACTTGATTATTATTTCATATACTCACTATGAAGCAAATATTCCTTATGTATGAATATAAATATATGTAAATATTCCTTTTATATGAATGTGGATATTCCATAGCTATGGATCTAAATTTGAGCATCCTCGCTGCTCGCGCGTGGTGCAAATCCACCTACTACAAACAGGCTACTAGCCTACTTAAAGGTCTCTACAAGGAATCATAAAGCTCCGTTAGTGCAAGTATTAGTGTGAAAGCATCTGTAGAAAGACTCTTATGTATGTAAATATAATAATTTACTATTAGCCTAGATAATCTCTATTTCTTTTTAAATTTAATACATTGAACTGCAGCAATGCTGTATTTTTAATTTATCATGATGCTTTTTTATTTTTTTTTTTTTTGTCAAATTTCAACTTCTATATATACTATCATGATGCTTTTGAGCATATACCAATTGTCATATCCAGGCAACCTCACGCCACGCGCTAGGCATAAATTAACTAGTATTATAAAAGATGAAAGAAAAGTCAAAACTTAAAAGTTTTGTCGGCCCAAAGAGAATAGGTCGTTTTCAAGGTCTTCTGAACCCAGATTGTACTCTATATCCTTAACTAAATTTAACTGTTAATGAATTGCATTCTCTTGGATTAGAGATTATTGGGAAACAAAAGTAGGATCCTTTGCCATCAAAGAAAATTACACATAATCTACTATATATTTGTTATATAACTGAATTTGGACTGGATATCTTACTACTTCATGAGTTATGCAAAATACTAAATTTTAATATCTATTTTGCTGCACTTTTTTTCTCTTCTGAACCCTTTTATTGCTCAACCACGCCAATAAATCCTTAGTTATAAAACTTTTTTAGCAACTAAATTTCTAACACTTTGCATGTAAAATTAGAGTACCATTCAAGAAATATTTCAAACAATTGCTATCTTGTATTAATTACGTGTATATTTCCGGATTAAGAAATTTCATAGATCCATGAAAGTTTCTATGAAAATCAATTTAAACATCACTCTACTCTTGTATAATTTCAGAAGTTTTTATCTCCATAATTCTTTGAAAAGTTCTCCAGAAAATTGAAAACTAAGGGTCTGTTTGTTTGGGTGGAAAAGATTTTCCGGAAAACATTTTCCATATTTTCCGTTGTTTGGTTGTTAATTAATTTGAAAAAATAATTTCTGACAGAAAATAAGTTACAGCCATCGGAGGAAAATAACTTCCTTATCTATCGTTGTGAAGTTATTTTCCTTTCTTAAACAGACTCTTTGGCAGTGATAACAGACTTTTCTTCGGCAGTGACATCTCATCCAGCAAACAAATCCAAGGGAAAGACCCACTCTTCTTCGTCGGCGGCTCCGGCATCTCTCTCTCTCTCTCATTTTTTTCCTTTAAAAGCGGCCGCGACAGCGACATCTCTTATCAACGGCTCATCCCCACTCTGGCAGCGACATCTCATTCCCGTTCCTACAATAGCATTTCCAACAAGGGTGAAGACTCCTTAAGTATTTCCAGAGGTATGATGGTCTCTTATTAGTTTTTTTCCTCCCTTTTCTTTTGAAAAATTGTCTAGAATTACTGGTGTAGATTCTTGAAGTTGGATTTGAATGAATTTTTGTGGGTTGTTTTTGTTTTAGTTTGTTCTTATCTGATTAGGGTTAAATCTGATTTGATTGATGGGCACGGAATTAGTTATTTAGCTAACTAGGAAATTATGCCCAATATCAGATTTTGTAACTTTTTGCCCAATAAGGATATGACTTAGTGTTTTAGGATATGTTTCCCCTCAACAGTTAATAATGTGTTTCAAAATGTTTTAGATACATTGATGTTAAAATTTCATAGATAAGCACTGAAAGTGTATATTTATTTCACGAATGGAGTGTTATGGAATGGTAATCTTCATTAGATAAGTGGTTGGAGGGACACTCTGTGCTTTGATTTAGATAAAGAATGCCTGAATTTGACCATGCCTTCTCCTCATATGCCGTTTGATCAGGATCTATGTAGATTTTACATGTGTTGTTTTCTTGAGGATGAGAAAGAAAAGAAACCAAGGCTTGTGATCTCTCTGCTGGGTAAGGTAATTTTGTACGACATTAAGGATGACGATGCAAAGGAGCTAGTTGAAGCAGGGACCAATGATATTGATCGTGGCTGGAATAACTTTTATGACTGGACAAAAACCTACCAGTTCATGTAGATGCTTGCTAATGTTTGATTCCTTTCTGTAGCATGCTCCTACATGTTGAAGGGGCTAGCTTGATGTACCTAATATCACTCTCCCAGACCAGAAACATGAGTATGATGAATCACTGTCGTGTAGCTTTAGAAACCTAAGATTAGTTTGCTTGATTGGTTTACAAGATCACTGCATATATGTATCAGCTGTTAATCAGCCAAGCTTCAGTTGAATACAGATTAATTTGATCCAAGCTTCAGGCTAGAAAGCCTAGTTTTCTGACTGGGTAAAATAGAAAACAGGACAAGAAAATTTCAGTTGTAAGAAAGTTTGCATATAAATAAGTCATCCGACAATACTTTATAGAAACATCAATTAACAACAATATCAGCAAGCGAATTTTGGGCACATTTGCTGTAGACTTGCTCCTCTGTTTTTTATTCAATTATTTGTTGGTATTCTTGTTTGGCGACAATTATGTGTAATCTTAGTTGTACTATCTGAATAGCCAATATTTTTGCAGTGATTCTAACAAGAAAACAAAAACTGAACCATTAATTCAGATTTTGTTCACCATAGTTCAGTTTAGCGTTAAACCATGGTTGCATATCAACAAGTCAAAACCTTTTTGATTGCTACATGCCCTCTGTGCGCTCTCTCTCTCCCTCCCTTTTTCTCTCTATCATGTATATTCAGTGGCTTTGCATCAAATATTTTAGCAGAAAAAGGACACAAGCAGATTGGGCAGAAACAGTATGTCGAATTGCCTTGCCAGAATAAAGTACGTGAACTGAATTATGCAATTGCCTTGTCAGAATAATTGTTTCTTGTATGGCCTATGAGTTATAATAGGTTGTGCTTCACGAGTGGACTTGATGCTTCTCTCACATATTAAGATATTTATTTTTCCTGTTGTGTTTTAGCACCATTGAACCTTGGAGGTGATCTGGAAGTGGAAAAAAGGAGGGCTGACTGAGTACCTTGCCACTTGCCGTGGCCTTGGGAATTTGTAGGTGCAGGCCAATTGGATTTGTTCAAAGCTGTGTCCGGACATCCGAGTTTATTGGTGCTGATATTCTAGCTGATCAGTGCTTGAGTTGAGATCTATTCTAGACTATGTTTTTCTTTTCTTTTCTTTTGAATCTGTATATCTAGAGATTGATTGAAGATCGGGATCAACTGTCTTCTTGGCTTGTAATGTATATATCATTTCTGCAACGCTGAGTAGCAGCAGCAGTTGCTACTACGCTTGATGATTCATTGCCGTCCAATTCATTGCGTTCTATTTGCAGTAATTACCACCAACTACACCAATATATATATATATATGTATATATATACTCATAGTATATAAATATAAATTTGGTATGCAGGGAACTCGAATTCTTGTTTTGTTGTTCGTTCCCATTTTGTCATCAGAAGTTGCCATCTGTCCAACTAAAGCAAGATTTTTTTTGCTTCAATGCAAAGAATTATACTTGAAACATTTGTGTCTTGATAAGCAAAAGTGAAATGTTAATCGCATTTCACTTTTTTATAATGACACTCTTACTATAATTTTTAATGTAAAGTCTAACAAATGATAACTATATAATAAAAATAATAATGAGATTGTTGTTACTTGAAAAAAAAAAAGGTGTGAAATTTAAGTGCATGTAAGCGGTGGAGCTTGTTTTGCAACATATCAACAAACATATCAAAAAATATTTTTATTGACAAACCAAATACCGGAAAATTATGAAAAAAGGAATATGGAAAATATTTTCACTTAATAACCAAACACTGGAAAATTATGGGGAATGAAGTGATTTTTTAGGAAAATGACTTCGATGGAAAATATTTTCCCTTCAGTCCAATCAAACGGACCCTAAATGAAAGAATGGTTTGGCACTATGGATAAAATCTTTTCAGCTTTTAAGTTGTGTTTCTCAATTGCTGCTTTAATATGGTCCAAAGGAGTTTGGTAGAAAATTGGTAGAAAGTCTTCGTCATCTGTGTCATGGATGTCTTGAGGGAGCATGGCCCAAAGGTGCAAAAGTATTCAACTCATTGTTATTTTTTCACCATCCAGAAAAGTAAGGATAAGTTGAATTCGACCATATTTTTTCTCAAAGACTGAGTCAAGACAGCACTATGACAAGTCCAGTTATTCACGTATAAACATGCAACTAGTATTCGGTATTGTGTTAGTACAACTTTGAACAAATTTTATCAACTAAAGATGCAGATACAAAAATCATTTGATAATATCTAACTTTTCTTCCTTCTATTGGAGGCTGATGAACTCCTTAGTTTTGCCGTCCTGGAAGAACATTTTTGCTTCAATTTAAAGAAATTTTTAAGACAAAAGCAGCAATTGGTCCTTCCTAATTTTGTGATCTTCGGGTCTTATTAATTTGCGAAGATGATATCTTGGAAAATTAGTACAGATTGTTGCAAATGGGACATTATCGAACAATTATAAGTTGTCTTAATACAGTGAATTGACCCTGAATTTTACAAATTAAAATTTGCAATACAACTACTTATAAAATCCCATATCATAGTATGACTTTACATTTTGTGGCCAACATTTGAGTTCAAAAGGTGAGTTAAGAGGTGAATCAAGGAGTTTGTTTGGATGATTTATTTGAGATAATTACTGTAGCACTTTTTGTTATGTGATGTATGTGAAATAAAAAGGTGATTGGAAAGATAAAAAAGTGATTGAAATTTGTAAAAAAAAATATTTTATCTCAAAACATTTCAATCTAAACACACTAAATGTCTCTGAGCCCCAAAATATAGAAATTCCTTCGCTAATACAATTTCGGGAAAAAAAAGAGGAGGAGAAAAGGGGTGTTTAATGGGTTATAAGTCAATAGTATTGTTATTAGCGTTGACGTGTTTCATGGCTTGTTGGTGTGTTTATGTTGTTGTTGGCGTGCTAATTGGGTTATAAGTCCTTAACTTTAACTTGAAACTTGAAAGTAGCATCCTTCTTACACCCATTTGGCACAGGCATTTGGATAGCATTCTAATTCTAAAGGAGTAGCCTCCTCTCCATTATCCCTTCTCTCAAATTTTCCTAAACATATCTTTGGATAACAGACACATTTATAAAGTAATTTTCAACAATTGACTTTAGCTTTTTTAACCATGTTGCTTAACCTTGGTTTTTCTTTCAAAAAAAAAAAAACCTTTTTTTGTCTTTCTTTAAAAATTTTTCTATGGAAACACCTAGGTTTTTCTCTTTTTTTCTTTGAACTCCAATAATTCTAAAAGAAAAATGGCACTAAGATTTAATAATAGAAAATTTTGTCCTATTCTAAGATATATTTACATTGAAAATATTATATCTTAATTAGAGATTTGTAATATTTTCGCTAGTCTAAATATAAAAGTAATTGTGTCAAAATTAATTTAGTTTTCAAAATGGACTATTAAATTTGTAATTTTATTTTTGGTCAAACCCAATATCAAATTTTATTACTACATGTTGTTCCATTGTGCAATATGAAAAGTAAAATTTTTAGTTTCTATTACAAATACATGAAATTAGTCAATCTTTTGCCGTTGCAAATTTTTTTTTTAATTAATCAGCTGCATTAATATTGAAATTAGAATAATCTTCAATCGAAAATTATAAGCCAAATAAGGAAAACTTATAGTTGTTAACCTAAAATAAGAAATTTTTTGTAATTAAACTTTCTTTACTAACTAATTGTATTAAAAACATTAACATAATTCATACTAATTTTTTCTTAGTAAGTGGAAATCACTATATGTACTACTAGATAGCAGACTTGAGCTATTAACTAATACGACGTGTTATATTGTAAAAGAATGAGTTTTCATCCTTGAACTTACAACTTCTAATAAATTGCATAAGAAAATTATTTGCTGTTTGGAAAGAATATTCACTATGCTACCCTATGAAAATGAAAACTAGAATAGTTAATACTAACTTATCTTGGCAAAAGAAAATATAAAGTCAGACGCATTGAACATGGAAATATAAAAAGAACATCAATCCCTTTTGAAGCACATCTAATTTGTCATTTTACATAATACTGTAAAGGGCTTATGTAGAAATTTGAGGATTATGTGGTAATATGCGGAACCACGTAGAGATAAAAAAATAACTTAAACCTCTTTTTTCTTTTCTCTGTTTTTTTTTTTGGGTGGTGGGATGGGGTTTGGGGGTTGAACATTTCATGCCAATTGGAACGTTAAAACGCATAATTTTTCTGAAGCCAAGACTTTTTGAGGTACCTTTATAATCCAAGGATGTTGAAACTTGAAAGTGAAACTCTTGTAAGCAACTTGGATAGAATTTACTCTTGAGTAGACCTAAAAACGAGAGGAGCAGCTCAATTGGCTTCAGATATTCCACACCAAATGGTAAGACAATTTTGAGAAAAAGGGAAGGGAGAGTTGTTTCAAGAGAATGGCCTTTGATCAAACTACCACACAATGAACTAGGACGCAATATTTTACCATATAAGAAAAAACATCTTTCCAAAATTTTTTTTTATAGTTTTCTAAAATAATTTTGTAAATCTTTTTTTTCTTAAAGTAGTTCGTAAGATTTAGAATCTCTCCTAAATTGCAAAAAATAAGATAATTATGAGCAGAAGTGTTAATCACAATCCAATTATATTGACCCGTCCATTAACTTTAAATGGATACTCAATTAAACCCATTTAATTGGTGGGTAGTGGGTTGATTTGGTTTACCCATTTATGACTATCAAAAAATAATTATACATTTAAACTCAACTTTTAGTGAGTGTTTAGGATATAAATTTGAATTTTTAACCAATCTAATAACAATAAAATGTTGTTATTTTTTTATCAAACAATAGGCCAAAAAATTTAAAAAAAGAATTTCAAGTGAGTCATAAATGGGTAATTGTGTATATCTATACCCATTTATTAAATAGGTATAAATGGGTTGTCGTAATTATGCGTATTACTCAATTATGACTTGTCCAAACCCACCCAAATCACCCATTTTGACACCGCTAAACTTCTCTCTCTCTCTCTCTCTAAACTGTATGATGGTAACTAAATGGGTATTGTGTAGGTGCAGAAATTTAACCCAGACTTGTTTTTATGAATTTCGACTATAGAGTTACCAGACCAGAGACCATAGCTAGTGGATAATTAGTGACAATCAGTGTCTTCAAATGGTGGATAAGACGTTTGGAACAAATTAGTTCGCACATATGGGTAAGACGTAGTTACCACTCTTAACATTCTACTTACAATAAGAGGTGCCAATTTGCGCTTTTCCTTTTGGAAAGATTAGGACCATGATGTTTAGATATAATTCACTACATTCTCTGTGAGAGTCTGAAAATTTTGATGTCTTATTTAACTTTTTAGTGCACGTTACATTATTATTATTATTATTATTGATTGATTTATACGTTCATTTTTTTTATACTTTAGGAAATCGCATCACCTATCTTACAAAACATTAATATAAGTAAGAACGAAAGATTTATTGTGGGAAAATTTCATACTAAAAAAAAAAAAAAACGAACCTGGAGGACACTTGTCCGAATGCATGAAAATGTTTGACACATACAAGAATCAAAATGTTGCATCACAGTTAGAAACCGAAAGAAACTACTAGGAAGAAAATGGAAACTACTAGTACTTGCCTTGTCTACTATTGGAACCAAAAATTTGCCTTCTACTAGTACTTGCCATTTTCTTCTACAAACTAGTAGAACCGAGAATTGTCTCCTACTGGTGCTTACCATTGCTTTCTATAAACTACTAGTTGTTCTTGTCTGCCACTAGTAACCCAAAGAAACAATTTTCCTCTCTTGAACAACCAAAATCGAGAGGAACCAAGGAGGGAAAAAGCTACTAGCCAAACAAACTCTTAACCGCCACTACCTCTTTCACCTATCAACTAACCAATTAGATTCTCTTATGCTTCATTCCAGTCGGCACACATCCATAAATTTTGCATAAAACACAAATTAGTTTCTATCAACTAGGAAGAGAGAAAGTGAGCTGGGAGAGTCTTGAGAAAGAGAGGAACATTCCCTTGCTTGGTTCGCTGAGAGGAAGCTCCAATTCAACCCAAAATCTTCTCCAAAATCCCTCCTAAAATATCAAGCCACAACCAAGAGAAAGGGAGACTGAAAGCTGGAAAAACAACCTGCAAGAAATTGTCCATTGTTCCAGCTTGAAGGCTGAGAGGAATAGGGAGGTTTAGCTGCATTCTTTTTCAGTTTTCTTGCTCAATCAAGGGTAAAACTCATCCAAAACTTCATTTCTTTCACATACAAGAGGATTAACCATTTGCATCTTATTTTTAAGTAGTGAAAATGGTAGTTCTTGAAGATTAAAGTGAAGCTCTCCTTGATTGAATGATGAACTGTTTGTTTGCTATGTTGTCGGTATATATGGACTTTTGATTCCCAATTTTGGATAAATATACTTGAACTCATGAAATATGTTTAGTATACTCATTATTCGATATCGCATGAGAATTTTATGGTGAAAAAATTTGAATTTTATGGCTGGAATTTTGGTTGGAATTTGCATGACTGTCATACCATGTTCCAGCTTAGCCGATGGAAATTTCTTGGAGTTTGAATGGATATTTTGGTATAAAATTGGCTGGGAAATGCTTTATTGACACTTATTTGTGTGTTATGAGTTTGTTGGTGTGTGATTTGTGGCTAGAAATAAAATTTAAAATGGTTAAAAATTGGAGGGAAAAGCTGCTGTACCAACTATAGGAACCGAGGGGACCTTGTAGCTTATTTGAGTGAATCTTCAATAATTATCAAGTTCAATTGGTTTTATATGAATTACATACACACCTTAATGTAATAATCTAGTCATGCATGTGGTTTTTGACCAATAAAAAAATGGAATTATGGGACAAGAAAGTACATTAAAATTAGCTACTTTTGAACTTGAATGATTAGAAAAGGGGATTGAGAGTTAAATTGACCCCTCGCATCTAAATAGAACCAATTCAAGAAAATTAAATGTTAAGATTTTAGGTATCTAAAACTAGAGATGTATGAATTAGTTATACCCTTTTGAGCCGATTGGAATGATTGAGGATTTCAAACTAATTTCTAAACTTTCTCTAGAAATTTTGGCCAAACTTTGAACTAAGAACAACCGATTAGATATAATGGAAAAATGCAGTTTGTATAGAATGTATGTTGAGTGTATGGTGTTTTAAGCAAGAAAAGATGAAATTTTGTTAAAATTTTGAGGTAATGTTGCTAGAAAAATGTTTTGTTGGCCGAGAGAGTGAGGAGATAAAGTTCTTATGTTATTTTCGAAAATTCTAGGATAATTGGTTATAAATTTTGTATAAAACGTCTTATAACACTTTGACCCTACTTATACCTCATTATTTAGTAATTTTGAGATTTGAGAAACTAGTGAATTATGAGAAAAGTTAAACTTCAACCTAATTGAAAGCTGGTTTGGCTGAGAAAAAAATGGTGAATGAGTGATGATGAATAAAAGTTCTATCAGCTATAACTTTAAAAGTTTGGATAGAGAATGATACAAACTTAGCTCAAATACCTTATGAGACCTTAAATTTGATATGTATGTATATTTTCCATTATTTTTAGCTAATAACCTTGATAAATCTCGAAGAAAGATGTAAGAAGCATTGTTGGAATTTTGTATCTTGTTTTATAAGTTAAGAAACTAAGTTTCTAGTAAAATAAATCTTAATTTGATGAATGATAGTGGTCATATATGAATTGTATTTTCACTTTAGGATTATAAATTTGTCTCAGGGGACACCAGCGAGATAGGAAACAACTCCGAGACTCAAGTATAAATTATATTGACTAGGGTGAGTGTTCTTAAGTTGCTTGTGCATGATTGTTTGATGGTATTGCTTACTTTTGAAAATTTATTGATAAAAGGGCTAAAGCGTACTTAATCGCTTCTGCCTTAATGATTTGAAATGGATATCATGGTGAATGAAGATTGGATTGTGCATGAATGATTGTAGGCCATAGTGTACTTTATCACTTCGGCCGAATTGGGCCCTAAGCCTTGACAAGCTGATCTAGTCGAGCCAGTAAAGGACTTGGTCGATTAGGTTCGCTACCTTGAGCAATTGAATGGTATACTCGAGCATTACCTGAAAGAATGGAGATTAATGAACTGCTTATTGAATGTCGGGGATTGTTTATTGTTTTGCCCGTTATAAAGGGAAAGAATGGTGGAGTGAGAAGAAGTTGTATCCTTTTAAATGAATGTTTACTCTATTGAATTGTTCTCTGGATTGGTTATATTGAAGGAATGTCTTATATTGTTATTTGGTTTTACACTTTTGAACCTCATTGAGCTTTTGTTCAACCTTTTAGTTTTTTTTCTCTTACAGGAGTTGAAGTTTGAAGAATGAACAAGTTGGGTTAGAATGTTTTGGAAGGTCCATTATTGTATATATATCTCTGTTAATATTTACTTTTGTATTTTGTAATGGACAAAGCTTTTGTCTTACTAGTTGGAGAAGTATTAAGAATGAATGTTTTGGATGTTTACAGAGAAATGTTATTTCTGAAATTAATGTAAGTGAGTGAGTCCTAACAAGAGTCAGGCAGGAAGATCCGCCAACTCTTAGGATACGCCCTAGGGAAAGGTGATATCGTCACATTCTCTCCCATTCAAAAGTATTTTATAGAATCAGGACTAAGAAGAAATAATAACACTAAAGAATAAAAGCACAGCGGTGAAGATTATAATTACAGGAAAGTTTTGATAGGCCTTTATTTTTTTTGTTTTGAGCAGCTTTGATGTATCATTTTCTACACTAACATATACTATAAGGTGAAAGAAAAGTTAGCACAAAGTCTTTCTTCAACAGTAATAGTCATCTTTGAAGTCTATTGAACTCGGATCGTACTCTACTTTCGCAGCTAAAGTTAAGTTTCAATGAAGGGTATTCATTTCAATTAGAGATCGGTGGGAAAGAGAAGTAGGATTTTTCCATTATCTTTAAAGAACAGACCCTTGAAATTGGTTCGAAAAAGAATTTTATGGTCCTTGTTACTACTATTATTGTTTACGCACAATATAATGTCTTACATTAAATCATTTAAACAATTTTTTGTTCTATATCACTTAACCTATTCTCTTACTCAATCATGTTGCTAAGTTTTTTTAATTTACAAGCGTTTAAAACAATTTAATCTTTTACTTTAATTTATTTCAGTTAGATTTCACTTAATAAAGGACCGTGATGGAAATATTTGGAACAACTTCTGTCTAGTATCCTTCGAAAAAGTTTGTTTTCAAATAAGGGAAATTTTTCATAACTCCGAGAAAGTTGCTAAGGAAATTAAATCAATTCAAGCATCACAATAGTTCTACGTAATTTCAAAAACAGTTATCTTGATAATTTCTAAAAAAATTTAAATAGATTTATGGTTACGAAAATAGATTTTTTTTTAAATAACAAAAGTTAACTAGTTTTATGAGTTCCGACCATTAAAATTATTTTCTCAAGAATAGTCCATTAAAATTAGAGTGTTGACTGGTGATTAATTCCACATGCCACTTTCAACTTTCTACTCTCATACGTACCTAATAAATATTGGAATTACGTTGTAAAACTAATAAAATGAACCACTAAAATAGAGATTGAAATAAGAGAATAAGAAGTAAAGAGAGAATAAAGAACTATTTTTTTATTATTTCAACTGATCAAAAGTTATTCTTGTTCCTGTTACAAAGAGAGCTTATGATACCTCTATATATAGGTAATACAAGATCAAGGTACATGAACCCTATTAAACAGTCGTACATGAATTTAGTATTTCAAATACATCAATTGAATAGTTCCACGCATGAATTGAAATGATTCATCCAATATACCAATGAATCTGGTGGAGGATTCATGAATCAATCATCTTGGAAATATAAATAGACATCCATATTTTTAGTTGTTTCATAACACTCTTCCTTGAATGTCCATTACACAAAGAATATGGCTCCTCAAAATCTTACTAGGAAAAAATTCAGTGGGACAAAAATCCTAGTGAAGAAAAAAAGTACACTATTCTTGTGTATTAATTTCTCTCCCTAATGCAAAATATCATTTGAGATCTTTTAGCCAACGCAATTCAATATTCTTCACCAATTTCTCAAATGTTGCAGTCGGCAATATCTTGGTAAATAAATCTGTCAAATTATTATCCGATCGAATTTGTTGCACATCAATTTTACCATTCTTTTATAAATTATGAGTAAAGAAGAATTTTGGTGAAATATGTTTCGTCCTATCTCTTTTAATATATTCTCATTTCAATTGAACTATACAAACAGTATTATTTTCATATAATATAGTTGGAAATTTTTCTTTCTCGGAAGATAACCCACAACTCTTTCGGGTATAGTGGGTCATTGATCTTAACCAAATACGTTATCATATTAGTCTCATAAATTGCTATTATTTCAGCATGATTTGATGAGGTGGTGACTAATGATTACTTTGTAGATTGCCAAGAAACAGTTGTACCGCCACATATAAATAGATAATGAGTCTGAAATCTTGCTTTATGTGAGTTAGATAAATACCCAATATCAGCATAACCAAACAATTCAAATTTAGATTTATTTGAATAAAATAAACCAAGATCAATTGTTCATTAAAGATATCAAAAAATATGTTTAACATTCCAATGTCATCTTGTAGGTGAGAACTAAATCTTGCTAATAAATTCACTGCAAATGATATATCAGATCTTGTACAATTAGTAAGATACATTAGTGCACCAATTATACTGAGATATGGTACTTCAGGATCAAGTATATTTTCATCTCCCTCTAGTGGTCTAAAAGGATCCTTATTAGGATCTAATAATCTGACAACTACTGGGATACTTAATATATGTGCCTTATCTATTTAAAATCGCCTTTAATATTTTTTGAGTATAAATAATTTGGAGGATAAAAATTCCACCTTTCAAATGCTCAATTTGTAAATCAAAACAGAATTTTGTCTTTTCAAAATTTTTGATCTAAAATTCTTTTTTCAAATATTCAACAGTATTTTGGATCTTTTCAAGAGTTCCAATCAGATTAAGATTATCAGCATATATAGCAATTATCACAAAATTTAACCTATTTTTCTTGATAAAAACACATGGACATATTGGATTATTGGTATAACCTTCCTTAATTAAATATTTATTGAGGTGGTTATACCACATACATCCAGATTGTTTGAATCTATACAAAGATTTTTGTAATTTAATAGAATAAATATTTTTAAGATTTGATTTACATGCTTCAGGCATGTTGAATCCTTTGGGGATCCTTATATAAATGTCATTTTCAAAATTCCCATATAAATATATAGTGATGACATCCATTAGACGCATATGTTATTTTTCATGCATTACAAACTCACAAGATATTTAAATGTGATTACATCCACTACAAGTGAATACGTTTTATCATAACAAAATCTAGATTTTTGTGAAAATCCTTGGACTAGAAATCTTATTTTATATCTCACAATTTTATCTTTCTCATTTCTTTTTCTCACAAATATCCATTTATATTCCATTGGCTTTACACCTTCAGGTGTTTGGATTACATGTCTAAAAATATTTCTTTTAACCAGTGAATCCAATTTAGATTGGATCACACCTTTCTATTTTGGCTAATCATTTCTACTTCGACATTCATCAACCGATCTAGATTCATGATTTTTGTTCTCTATCTTAATATCAAGTGCCACATTATATATAAAAATACTATCAACAATTATTTCTCTTCGATTCCAATTTTTCTATGGTGATAGAATTTGTTGAATTTTCTATTATTTCATTCTTTTCACGAGTTGGCTCTTCAGGAGTGACCTCTTCAAGAGGTTAAATTTTGTCACTAATTGTTCATTTATCTAATCTTCTTTTCTTTCCAGAATTTTTATTTTTGGAATCAAGAGGTCTCCCACACTTTAGGTGTGCTTTAGATTCATTAGTACTTGTAATTTGTCCTTCATGGACATTAATTTTAACTGGAACATTTTCAACAAGAATATGAGATTTTATAACTCTTTTAGAGTCATTAAATGCATCTAGTAATTGATTTGTATTTTTTATAAATGTATAATTTTTTGAACTTCTAGTTCACATTCTTTGATATAAGGATCAAAAAATTTAATGATATTTTTTAAGTGATTTTCTTTTTCAGTTGATCTTTACCTCCTTCTAATGTCGAACAATATGATTTATCAAAATGATAATCTCCAAATCTTGTAGTAAATAAATCATATGTCATTGTCTCAATGTACTTAATTATTGAAAGTGATTCGTATCCAATATATATTCCTGGGTAGTAGTGTAGTAGTGATGGGGGATGATCGGTTTGTGTACTCAAACTTATTGTAATTCCTGGTTATGAATAAATGAAGGGGCTGGCACCCCCACCCGTTGAGCGGGTTTCGCCAAAAAAAAAAAAATCCAATATATATTCTCATTCTTTTTTGGAGGCCCAATTTGTGGCGTTGGGGTAGTGCAATAGAAACATAATCTACACAACTAAATATTGGTCTCATAATCAAAAGCTAATTGTAAGGGAGAATAAATATGATACCTTGTTGGTCTAATTCTCACAAATATTGCTATATATAATATAGCATGTCCCCAGACAGATAAAGAAAGTTTAGATTTTATCAATAATGGTCTAATAATTAATTATAACTGTTTAATAAATGATTCGGTTAGACCGTTTTGTGTATGAACGTAAGTTACAGGATATTCAACAGTTATTCCAATGGATATACAATAATCATCAAAAGCATGTGATGAGTACTCACCTGTATTATCTAGACCAATTCTCTTAATTGAATAATCAAAAAATTATGCTCGCAACTTAATTATCTGAGCAAGTAATCTTGCAAAAATGAGATTATGAGTAGATAATAAATATACATATGACCATATAGTCGATGCATCAATTAGCACCATGAAATATCAAAATGGTCCACATGATGGATCTACAAGCACACATATATCATCATAGTAATATTTGTCTCTTCCATTTTCAAATAAGAAAAATACCTTTTATTTTTCAATAAAGTATGCGTAATAACACTATTAATGAGATAAATGTCATCATCACCATTATTTAATCCCAAATGTTTGGCATTCATTCCTTCTTTAGGAAGAAATTTACAAACAAAAATAAATATTAATAAAAGATGTGAAAATAGATATTGAATAGAAAGTAAATTGCATAAAAGATACAAAATATCATAAAATATCTAAACAAGTATGAGGTATTTGTCACATAATCATTTGGCATCTTCAGAATGTTCAAAGAAATCAACTAAATCAAGGTGTGTCATATCATTATCATCATCATCATAATCATTCTTTTGATTAATGAAATTTGCCTAGGCACTTTTGTCTTTTTTTTTTCAATGATACTTGATAGAGGCCAATAAAATGATCAGCCGTACAATAAGTACGGGACTAATGACCTTCTATACCACACCGGTAGCATTTTTCTTCATATATTTTCTTTTCTCCATTTTTCTGATCATAATTATTATCCTGCTTCTGGGAGATATATTGCTACTTGCCCCGATTATAATCATCATGAGACATAAATTTACTACGATCGCGTCCACGATCACGGCCACATCCACGGCCTCCTCTACGACTATGACCACGACCTTGACCAAAATTTTGAGATTGAGTCACATTCGCTTCAAAGGATGGACTAGAACCAGTTGGTCAAGATTCATGATTTTTCAGTAATAATTTATTATTTTGTTCAACTAAGAGAAAACATATAATAAAATCAAAATATTTCTTAAATCTCTTCTCTCAATATTACTGCTGTAGGCATATGTTAGAGACATAAAAAATATAAAATATTTTATTTAATATATCTTCATTAGTAACTTTTTCACTACATAATATTAATTGAGAAATAATTTTGAATATGACTGAATTATATTCATTGACAGATTTAAAATCTTGTATCATAAGTGAAGCCGATCCGATTATACTGAATTTTTGGGAGAACAATCAATTTCAGGTGGTCGTATCTTTCTTTCAAATTTTTTCAAAGGACAAGAAAATCTTTGTTAGTAAGATATTTTATTTTTAATCCTTCATTTAAATGATGACGAAAGAAAATCATAGCCTTGACACGGTCTTGGTTTGAGGGTTCATTCTTTTCAACAATAATATTACCAAAACACATTGCCTCAAGATGAATTTCAATATTCAATATCTATAATAAATAATTTTTTTTCAAAAATATCAAGAAGTACGAACTCTTATTTCGTAAGGTTAGCCATAAGAAATTAAAATAAATTTATGAGTTAGAAATTTACCTCAATAATTAGTCAAGAGTTGCTCGAGGAAATGTCCAATAGTTGATTTGACATTGGCAGAATCTCGATAGAATCTCGTGTTTTACTTTTACTCAGAAGTAGAGTCTCGTGCTGATAACGTGTTGTAAAAATAATAAAATAAACTCTATAATAGGGATTGGAATATTAGAGAACGAAATAGATAGAAAATAGCGAACTATTTTCTTATTATTTCAACTGATCAAAAGTTGTTCTTGTTCCTGTTACAAAGAGAGTTTAGGATACTTCTATATATAGGCAATACAAGATCAAAAGTATATGAACCATATTAAACACTCATACATGAATTTAGTACTTCAAGTACATCAATTGAATAGCACCATACATGAATTGAAAGGATTCATCCATTTTACCAATGAATTTTATGGAGGATTCATGAATCAATCATTTTGAGAATACAAATGGAAATCCATATCTTTAGTTGTTTCATAACAAATTAACCTTAAAAGTCAAGCGTGTTTTTCGCATACTTCCATTATTAAATCCGGTGCCTTTATATAAATCGTTATGTTAATCATAAATTTATCAAGCAAGAATGAAGAGACAAATAACATTTTTTAGTGCTTTACTTTTCTTCTTTCTCTTGCAACCTCATGAAGTGATCTGTTTCACTTTCTTGGGAGATCATTTGTGCTGTCATGATGACGCTGTTGCACAACTTCAATTTAAAGAAATGTTTAGCATTTCAACAATTTCCTATCAATTTCTTCTTGGTTAAAATAGTCATTCATGCAAACCCATTGATCACCAAAGTCACCAACATAAGTTGCAGATAATACAAAATCATAGATTACTTCTTGAGAGTACAAAATCAGCAATCTGATTTAGTCGAACATATCAATGAATAATTTATGCTTTTTTTTTTTTACAAACACATTTTTTGTTTGACTTATACATTTTAAGTACGACGGTTTTAGCATGTACTAGTTGTTTGAACTTATTAATGACTAAGATGTAGTGCCAGCAGAAATTTGTTCTATTCTGAAGGAAACTTGAGAGAGGCCTTTAATGCTTTATGTTTCATAAGTCAATAAACTCTGCTACCATTTGGCATTTGTTTGACTAGAAAACAACTCTGGTCCAAACTTGTACCACTTCAAATTATTCGAAATCTTGTATAAGCTGCCAAGAATTTTTTCTTTTTTTTTGTTATAGGGAAAGTGACGAATTCCTATTTCACAATCTTGCCAAATGCTGCCGGGGGTTGGAAAATGCCCTCCAGCATACGTCTTAATTTTAAAGGTTGATTTAGTAATTTTAGAAGGATTGTCTGTTGACTATGAATATTTGAAGTTAGAGGCCAATGACTAAAAAGAGTGGTGATTACTTTATCACTCGTCCACGCATTTATTGGCCACAAGTAGCAAAAAGACATTTAGCAGAACCTTGAGAGATAATTTTAGAAGCCTCCCCGAAGTTTGTGATAATACTAGTTAGCACTCTTGAATTTTGAAAAATATCACTTTCTTCCTTTATTTTTAACTTTTTGTAAAATTGTCAACCTATTTAAAAAATTATTATGACAAAAATCATTTCTAGGTAGAGAAAATATTTTCATTCCAATATTACCATTTTCTTGTAAGCCATTTTGTTTTCATAACAAATTTAGGTAAGCCCTTAACTTTTGAAAACTTGGTCAATACAATTTTTTTAATCAGGGATTACAAGGTGTTAACAAAGTTGAAAAGCCTATTAATAATTTTTGTATGTATCATTAATTTGCACAAGAAATATAAAATTTAAAATAATATATGAAATTCATAAAAGTCAACTGAGCATTTTACAATAAAAAAAATAACATTTTGCGCCTTAAAAATACCTCAAATAAGTTTCTGAATATATTGTTAAGTATTTTATCTTATTCAAGTTTTCAATTGTACATAATTCATAAATCCTTAAATTCATCTTCGAACACTTTCAAATTAAAAATATAAATTTTTGTCTTTGAAAATACCTCAAATGAGTTTCTAGACATAAATTTTTTCCTTTTTTTTTTGGTTTTCAAGCCATCTACCAAGACAAGAAAATTTGAATATTTTAAAAATTTTAGAAATGTGAAAAATTCTTCAAATTGACCGAAAAAACTTTTAAATAAAGGAATAGCTTTTTAGCTTGAAAATAGTTTGAATATATTCTTAAATCAATAAAATAGTTTAAATATTCTTAAAATTAATCTTTTAAAACACTTACTATTATATTGTGTCTATCAAAATTACACATTTGCATAGTTTGTCTTTAATTTTAAAATTTATTATATACTTTCAAATTTGAGAAAAAGTAGGACAACCAATGGCACCTTTGTTATGAAAACATCTTCTCTATCTAAAAATGAATTTTTAAATATTATATTTTAGAATGGTTTGACAATATTTTAAAAAGGTAAAAGTAAGGGAAGCATGTGATATTTCTCCGAGTTAAGGGATGCTAAGTGAAACTATAAGAATCCTCGAGGGAGGTTTCTAAAATTATCCCAAACTTTAAACATCAAAAATTTCTTTAAAGCCTTTTGTTTTTTCCAGGGATGTCTCTTTAAGTAATCTTGAGCGCGTGATTCTTCAATGCGCTATAGCTTAATTTCTATAAAATAACGGACATTTCAAAATTTTTATTAATGATCGAGTTAGATGGATATAATCGCATAATAAAACTTTTTTTTTAATAATTTAAAGGGCAATTTGAATGAAAAAAAGGAGAAAAATTGACATGGGCATTACATAGTAAAAGCGTGTGCAGTCATTGTTTATAGTTTTTAGTTGTATCAGAAAATTATTTCCGTGAAAGTAATATCTACAAATTCATAAACACTGGTTGGAAAGAGAAATGATGCGTATGTGCAAATAAAAAAATTAAATTGGTGAGAAAAAGGAAAAAATGAAAAATATTGGCAGGTACTACTCTCAAGAATAAAAAAAAAAATCTAAAAACAATCTAGTTGTGGGTACGGTAATTATGGATTAAAAAAAAAAAGGTATAGTAGCCTAGTTGGAGCAATTTTAGAAGTTCAGTGGGTTGAGTGGTAAAACAGAAAAGTATGTTGGACTGGATAAAACTTTCAAAAAGTTTTACGGCCTACTGTGTACTTTACCCTGCCTTAATGGTTCTTGTAGTTCTTTGGAACCAAATTTTGACACAAAAAGCTCATTCAAGAAGTTGCAAATCACGGATCTATCCAACAATAAGTTCACTGGTGTTGTACCTTTAAGACTTCAAACAAGCTTAAGAGCAATGATGAATTTAGACAGAAATGAATCAAAAGCAATGTACATGGAAGATTTCAGTCATGGTAGTCATTACGGATATTCGGTGAGCATTTATTTGAAAGGGCTGCCAGTGGAAATCATAACAACTCTTACAGACGAATTTATCTTCCATATGTAGTTCATTTTACTTGGTGACAATGGTAAGTTTACGCTTTTCATTGTTTGCCTTAACTTACTGTTGTTATCTTTTGTAATTGTAGGTTGCTTCTGATGATAGGTAGTTCCTTCATCAGTCAAGTTGTCCAACATGTTTCCGAGTAAGTAATCTCTCTAGGTTCAGGACTGCTAGACGAAGCAACTGCACTGAAGCTAGCAATGTGTAAAGCTGCGACTTTGCAATTCAGGGATGTGCAATTTCAAGTGCCAAACCGACAGCTCCTCAATCAGGTTCGAACAGCAGGTGTAAGCGATTTCAGATTGGCTACTGTTGTGGACGATATTTTACAACTCAGAGATTTGTTTCATAAGTGCTCCTTTTGCCTAGTTCATAATGATAACAATCAACTAAGCACTAAGCTTAGTAAATATGCCTTGGGCATTATTCTAGATGAGGAACATTGGTTTCCTTAGTGGCAAGTAAAGCCGCTTGTAAAGTTCATTCGAGCCTTTGCTCGTACTTGTAAATCTTTTGTCAAGTAATACAACCAATTATCGTTTCGAGAAAAAAAAAAAAAAGTAATCTCTCTAGGTATATATATTTTGTTCCTTGATTATATTTCTTCTCATTATGCTTTACTTTTGAGCTGTACTTTTGAGCTGAATGAATGGGCTTGTTACACTTTTGCCATTTATGAACGCATGGAGAACCACACAAATGAAGAGTTTTCTTGAACATATAAGCTAATTTTGTTCGATATGTATGCCCCAATGCAACATTTTTATAGAAACTTAATTGCAAGTGGAGATATTTCATGAGGAAGAATTGAAAAAAAATAGAAGAAATATCAACGCATCTTGGATTTCTAAGTTAACTTGCTCATCTGGCATCCTTGCCTTCTCACAGTGGCATCTAACTTCTCTATCTCAAGAGATCCTCTATGGAAAATGTTTGTTCTTTTCAGTGACCTTGCCTAATTTTTATTTCTGTAGATAAACCATGAACTAATTTGTATCCGTCAAATTCTCCATTATATCTCATGTAAGTGATTCTATCTACTCTAACTGGATTAATTCCATCTGTTACCTTGCCATTTTTCGTATTCTACTGTCTTTGCATTACATTCTAACTGATTATATCTTTCTTTTTTTGATTCATTATAATTGTAGTCCATGAAGGCATGAAGATGCTTTTGTTTGGATGTTTATGTTATTTTTGATAACTTTTGTGGAGAACCTTGATATATTCAAATGCTAGAATAATCTTGTCGGCAACGACCTGTGATATGCATGCTTTGAACAAAACAGATGTTGTCCTTATGAATTTGGTTTATGGGTTCGTGTTAATTTACAAGTAATTTGAACATGGATTGCTAATTATCTTTTTCTAAGTTCACGTCTACGGCTTTTGTGTTAGTCCATGCAAGGCAATTATAGCTGGAACACAATTGCCTAATGACAAAAAGAGGTTGTCAATTATACGAGTATGTACAGCAGCAACGCCGCACCTTTCACATGCTATTACTATTAAGGACAAATGTGGACGGGACCAAGTCATCACTAATGGTGTTGCAACTAGGGCTGCAAACAAATCGAACCGCTCGCGAGTCAAGCTCGACTCGAACTCGATATTGATCGAGTTCGAGTTGGCTCGAGTCGAAATCGAGCTCAAAATATTAAGCTCGTTAGGCTCGCGAGCTCGAGTATATATATATATATATATATATTATTTTTTATTTTAAGTATATATATATTTTATATTTTTAAAATTTTAATAGTAAAATTACATATATATTCTTAATATTTTATTATTTATTAAGAAAAAATATTATTTTATTTATTTTTTTAAAAATAAAATAATTATTTTTTAATTTTTTCGAGCTCGAGCTTGAAATTGTCAGCCCGTCGAGCTCGAGCTCGAGTTCGAGTTCAATGAAATTAAGTCAAGACTCGATTCGATTAGGCCAAAACTCGACTTGACTCGGCTCGTTTGCAGCCTTAGTTGCAACCTAAGAAGTTGAAAACAATGGTTAAACTACTAATCATTATTGTACTTCGTTAAGTAGTATTATGAACTCTTTATAAAAGTTATCATTAAAAAATTATTAGGATTAATTATGGCCAGGGAACTCATGAGTAACTTGATAAGCCTTCATATTAACATGTTTCAAATTAGGCAAAATGTGGATAAATGCTGGAAACTTTATGCAAATAACACAACAATTATTGATGCCATTTGAGCAGTAGTTACTCTTTATATATTTCATGCTGCAGCACTGGTACTGCGGCATCGCTCCAGAGTGTTCATTCAACTGACTTAGCAGTCGTAGTACGATACTACTGCTATTGCTGCTGCTGCCACTGCTTTTCCAGTGGACCACTATCGACTATTTACAAAATAAGATCAAGAAATGGAGAGCCATTCATCAGGAGCTCTGATTCCAACAGAAGTCTTTCGAGGTGGCCAGGGTGATCTTACCGGCTTTCTTGGATGTCTATGGCAGCAAGCAAAAGCATCACTGTTGGTGCCATTTTTAAAAATAATGGTTCTTTTGTGCCTGACAATGTTGATATTGTTATTCGTGGAGAGAGTTTATATGGGAATTGTTGCAGTTTTGATAAAGATATTCAGGTGGAAACCTGAGAAGAAGTACAAATGGGAGCCAATGAAGGAAGCTTTGCAGATGGGAAATTCAGCTGTCCCTATGGTTTTAGTGCAAATACCGATGTGCAATGAAAAAGAGGTGCTACTCTGTTTCTTTTTTATATAACTTCTTGAATAGCAATTTGACGCACTATTTTTCAGACATGTTTTTAATGCTCATTTCCTTGAGTGCTGCATCATTTGTTTTACGTTTAGGTGTATCAATTGTCAATTGGTGCTGCTTGTGGCTTATCGTGGCCTACTGATCGAATCATAATTCAAGTTCTTGATGATTCAACGGATCCTGCTATCAAGGTTCAACAACTTGCAAAGCTAACTTTTATCTTCAGAAAATTCCTCTGAACATAGGAGGGTGTAAAAACTGTAGCTTTCAGGGTAAAAGTATGCTAAATACAAATGGAGGAGTGCAATGCTTAGAAAAGCTACTTTCCTTCATAAAAGCTTTATGTTTGTTAAGAACACATTTCTCAATCACTTTTTTACCTCACATATATCAAACTATTACAATACATTTTTCTATAAAACTCTAGAAAATAGCAATCAAAACGGGATCTAAATTTTTGAAAAACTTCATAGAGACAAACCTTATCTTAGAGAACATTATCTGAGAAACAAAAGAAGGATGTCAAATCAGAGTACTGGTTCTTGTGTATTTTAAATTGAACTCATGCTATGGACCCCAAATTACTGCTAATTTTGAAAAACTCATCAGCTTTGCGTAAAATTTTTGGGATGTGGCAGCACTATCCTCCAAGCCGTAAATTATAAACATAAATATCCAACCGTCAAATACTCTTCGAAAAATTTGAGTTTTTTTTTTGGTGTGTGTTACAAATTGAGATGGACTTGTTAATTGACAATTACAGGCCTTAAAGGAGCAAGAGTGCAGGAGGTGGGCAAGCAGAGGCATAAACATAAAGTATGAGATTAGAGAGAAACGCAATGGTTATAAAGCTGGTGCTCTGAGGGATGGAATGAAATGTAGCTATGTGAAGCTATGTGACTATGTCGTCATCTTTGATGCTGATTTTCAACCTGATTCTGATTTCTTGTATCGCACCATTCCTTTTCTCGTCCATAATCCTGAGATAGCTCTGGTTCAAACCCGCTGGAAATTCGGTAACTTTCTTGGTTCTATAAAGTATGCTTAATAGCCCTTCAATTTAGGCTGTCGATTGAAGCTTTAACTTGTCGACTTCCTAAACTGTAACTATAAGTTTCTGCCTTCAATTGCAGTAATTCTGATGAATCCTTGATGACAAGAATGCAAGAGATGTCTCTTAATTACCATTTCATTGTGGAGCAAGAAGTTGGATCCTACATTTATGCATTTTTTGGCTTTAATGGTCAGATTTACCGGGAAAAATTTCTTGGGTTTTGGCTCTAATTAATTAACGTGTTAATCTATTTTACAATCTCGAACATCTATTCGTCATGTAGGAACTGCTGGTGTATGGCGAATTTCAGCACTCAATGAAGCTGGAGGGTGGAAGGACAGAACAACTGTGGAGGATCTGGATCTGGCTATCCGAGCCGGTCTCAAAGGCTTGAAGTTTCTGTATGTTGGTGAAGTTGAGGTACAGCTCAAGACAAAATGGACCATATGTTTGAGTTCTAAACTGCAACAGACTAAACTGGCCCGTCCATTTTGTAAAGATCAAAGCCAAAATTCCCTTTAATTTTGCATTTTATTGTGCCTGATGTACTCTTTGTGTGTTCTTAATCAGGTGAAAAGTGAATTGCCAAGTACTTTCAAAGCATACCAGCACCAGCAACATCGGTGGTCCTGTGGCCCTGCTAATCTGTTTAGGAAAGTGGTTATGGAAATAGTTAGATGCAAGGTACAAAGGCATTTGTTTTTATCTTCAATCTGGGGGATGAGAATGATGATTATGCCACTCTGACGCAGGGACGGAGCCAGAAATTTATTTTTGGGGGGGCTGAAGTGTATTAAAAATTTTTTTTTGTGACGAAATAAATATATTTAATAAGTAAAATTTAGAATCAATAATTATAAAAATAATAAAAACATATAATTATACATACCCAAAAATTTGTTCTGAATTTTTGGGTATGTAACTTACCCAAATCTACAAATCTACAAAAGAAACAACGAAAACAGAAGGCCTATCAAGATATGTATAGTATTCGGAGGCATAAACCGCTCACAAAAATAGTTTAAGAATTGCCCATCGCATACTAAAATAGTTTAAAAATTGCCCCTTTCATATGAATTTGATAAGTTCTTGGAAATCTCAAAATGCTCCAAAAAAATACTCTAAACTATCAATAATCTATCACTCACCCTGCTTATTGATTTCATGATCAGAATTCGAAATAAAATAAAAAACTAAGGCGGTCAAAAAGCGAAATAGCAGGAAAACTTTGATAGTAATTGCAAATTTAATTCTTCTTGAAGTGCAAGGGATGTCATAAGCGTTAAATCAAGAACTTTTCTAAATTCCAGGAAATACATTTACAGCATTCTTTGTTCCAGAACATACATTTAAAACAGCACCAACAACTATTGTTGGCAAGCTTCTTGATCAACAAAAGAAAGCCCACTCCACCATATAGTTCATGACAGCGATGCACAAAAAATACTTTGCCAACAACCAAACATCTGAAATAAAAAAAAAGGCTATGTTTCCCAGGCTCTATGTTTCCGAGTCTCACAGGCTCTAACAAAGTCCAGAATATATGATGAATAACTACAGAGTTCAGACCTGCTCAAAACATTTTAGGAAAATCCAAGTTATTACATCACCAGTAGGTGAAAACATAAATAACTATTGAAAATTTCAGACAATAATACCAGTATCCTAAGAGACACATAGGAAGAGAAAGGTAGTACCTACCTACCTACCTAGTTACCTACTGCATTTTAGAAGCAAGCATTTGGAATCCCCTATATATAGGGGGTTTTCCGGCGGCTTGGGGGGGGGCTTAAGCCCCCACCAGCCCCCCCTTAAATCCGTGCCTGCTCTGACGGATCATGTTCCATTCCATTTTTGCAGAAGGTTTCTCCGTGGAGAAAGTTTTATCTGATATACAGTTTCTTCTTCGTTCAGAAGATAGTGATACATATAGTCATGTTCATCTTCTACTGCGTTGTCCTGCCAGCCACTGCTATGATTCCTGAAGTACAAGTTCCTATATGGGGAGCTGTTTGCATTCCTGTAATTACTCTTCTGAATGCACTTGGGACGCCGAGGTCTCTCTTTATTCTGCCTAAAGAATCTTAATTCGTTAATTACCACTGCTATAGACAGTGACATGTTTCTGTTGCGCTATAATCTGCAGATCATTCCACCTAGCAATTTTCTGGATCCTCTTCGAAAACGTAATGTCTCTGCATCGAACCAAGGGCACATTCATAGGTCTACTCGAGGTAGGGAGAGTTAACGAGTGGATTGTCACGGAAAAATTGGGACGTGTCCTACAAACGAATTCAGGCTCTAAAGTTCCCAAGAAACCTCGTTTTAGAATGGGAAACAGGTACAACTCTTCATCACACAAAACTATATTCTAAGCAACACAAAAGAAAAAGGATCATATACAACTTTGATTTATTGTCAGAAAGAACTGAAAAATCTTCTACCATTTGCATGAATTGTTTAGTGATAAAGTGTGTAAAAGATTATTGATCTATGAAGTTGAGTATTTGTTTCTTCTTTATTTTTCTTTTTCTCTGCAGCATAGTTTTCTATCCAAAATACTACATCAATTCAAGTTTTATATTGAGGTTAAATTTGCAGATTACAAGTTCTGGAGCTCTTTGTTGGGGTTTACCTGTTCTTTTGTGGGTGTTATGACGTGGCTTTTGGAAAGAGCGGCCTCTTTATATACCTTTTCCTTCAATCAACTGCATTTTTCGTGGTAGGATTCGGACATGTTGGCACCTTTGTCCCTGCTTCTTCCTAAAACTCTTGCAGCATGGGAAAGACTCATCTTTTGGATTGTCCGAAGGATATCTGTGTACTATTATTTTTCGCCTTCTGAAGTACAAGTGGCTGCTTAGTTCTTTTATGCTGTCACTTAGCAATTACAGTGAATATTTTATCCAATGGTTCCCATGCAAGAAAACGGGCGAGATTTAAGAAGTGGGGAGGAAGAAGGAGATTTGATGATGTAATATTGTAATTAATAATTAAGAATTGAAAACATGTGTGGATAATAAATCACATTTGCCCTTGCCTCGTTGAAGCAAATAGCATCCATAAAGCACATTTTTCACTGATTGCAAATTTGTGCTTGCGTCAATGATAATTTAGAATAGTAAAAGCGTCCATATAGCATCTTCAGGTTTTTAAAAAGGAAAAAAAAAAGGCTTCCAAGGTTGCTGTTCTACAAAGTAAATGGAAAAAAAAAAAGTCACTTGACTATTTAAAATTGCAGTGTTCAATAACCAAACTTTTTTTTTTTAATCGAAAAAGTAAGTGCCAATTTTAGTCATGCCGTTGAATTCCGATATTAAGATAGAAAAAAATGCAAACACACGAGCAGCACGCTTAGGGTTTCAATAGCAAAAATATCTTTGATGCATGTTGAAAAAAATTAAGGACTTTCATAGTTTCCAAACTTTACCAATTCTCTTTAGATTATATTGATAACCTTTATCAATGCTTAGGAATTTTACTCAATAGCTAGAGAGTTAGTAAAGTTTGGAAACTTAAAAAGACTTTTTCTAATACGCTCCAAAAGTTACAAGATTTTTTTTATCCTTGAAAATCTAACTATATTGCTCAAGTGGATGCATTTCTTCTATCTTAACACCGGAATTCAATAAAAATAACCAAAAAATGTACACTTTTATGAGTTTGATGACCTTCTTAACTTAAAAAATTAATGACCAAACGGTGTAATTTTAAATAGCTGAAGTGACCTTTTTTTTGCTATTTGTTCCTGTGTATACGATAGGTACATCAGAAGCCAAAGAGAATGTGCCCCTCCTAATTGGGGAATATTTCATCACTTAGGTCATTCTAATCTTTCAACATTCAGACTGTTCAATGACAATGATTTAGAAAAGGCAGGTGGCATAGTAGTGTTCACTCGGCCACGAAGAACCCAAACACCCAAAAAAAAAAAAAAGTAAATAAATAAAGCAAGACAACATAAAGGGAGGGGTACCAACAAGTAGCTTCGCTTTTACACATGTTACATGTCGGGAGTTTTCACTTTTAGGAAACTGATTTAGAAGTGGCAATTAAGGCACAGATCCACCTATAAAAAATGATTCTAAATCACGACAATCTTGATTATTGACACAAATATAAAAATTTCTAAAATCAAATAATTGGGTTATCTATTAGCTTGTTTCCGTCGTTTAATATGTATGTCGCTTACAGGATTTTCATTAAGATAGATTAGTAACTTGAGAGATTTCGAAGTTAAACTTAAGATCTTCAATCCCAGAGATCAGCACGTAATGCTTGCTCTCACATGCATAGATACCTTACATTGCATTATACACAATCTAATTTTTTCATTCGAGCTCTTTATTGTTCTTGATTTCGAACTTTATTGTTCTTGATGAAGACTTTAGAGGGGTCTGTTTCCATTTTTTTTTTTTTTTTTGAGGGGGCTGGGGTTTGGGGGGGGGGGGGTGTGGGGTGTCTGTTTCTTTCCTTTTTTTTAAACCAAAACAACAGTTGCTGTTCAAACTAAAAAAGCTTTAAATTATACAAAATCTTGTAAAAGCTGCCATAAAGTTTTCGTACGAGGGAAATTAAATATTACTTTTTCGCAATCTTTCCAAATCCTGAGGGTGGAAAAATCAGCACCCCTGCAGTCCAGGATTCCATCATACGGATTAATTTAACAATGTTTAGGAAGGTTGATTGTTGACTAGAGAAAATTTGGAGTTGCAGGTTGTGATTAAAAGGACGTTTGGCCGTGGCTGTCAGCACAACTGCGAATGATTCTGGATATATAGTAATTTACCCATTTACAATCAGTAATCCAAGATTTTGAGGGACGGAAAATTTTAGTTTTGAGCACAAAATTTAATGTTAAACACCTCCTTAATTAAGTAGTCAGATATTGTTATGATGAGATGAGCAACTTAACAAAAGTTTCGCATAATTCTTAAGAACATTAATTCAGACATCAACTTCTTCCTGTGTATTTCGCATTGTATCAGTATACATCTTCAAGCTTCATATTCTGCGTAGTCAATTGCTTTTACATTGGCGTCCTAAATATTCAATGTTCCTCTACCTCTTCTCTAAACTATGTCATAGACGTCTTAAATAATTATTGATACGAAAACCCACAAAGACCGCTGGAAATTTTAAAAGCTTTACTCGGAAAGATTAATTCATTTTTAAAACTGATCAAGTCAAGCCATGAGTTAGACTAATTCTCTCGGTTATTGCCTACTGAGAGAGCAAGAGTAGAGCATTATATAACATTCATGATGATTCAAAGTTTATCAGGCAAAAATGAAGAGACAAATAACATTTTACAGTTGCTTACTTTTCTTCTTTCTACGGCAACCTCAAGAAGTGATCAGTTTCACTTTCTTGGGAGATCATTTGTGCCATCATGATGATGCTCTTGCACTGCTTCAATTCAAGGAAACGTTTAGCATAAATGCATCAACTTATGTTTCTGCTTATTGTGATAAGTGGGGTCAGAATTCTTACCCAAAGACGACACATTGGAAACCAGATGCAGATTGTTGCAATTGGGACGGAGTCACATGCCACAACATCACTGGTCGCGTTATTGGGCTCGATCTGAGTTGCAGCCACCTTCAGGGTCTCATCCTTCCAAACAGTACCCTTTTCCATCTTTCCCATCTCCGCCGCCTCAACCTTGCTTTTAATGACTTCATTGGTTCACGGATTTCACATCGATTTGGTTGGATGACAAGTCTGACCCACCTCAATCTCTCAAGTTCATCGATGGTAAAGTTGCTTCGGATTTCACATCGATGGTAAAGTTGCTTCGGAAATATCATACCTATCCAATCTAATTTCATTTGATCTCTCTTCCCTTTTTCCATATGATTCTATGGGTTGTTGGGTTCTAAGATATGAACCTAACAGTTTTGAAGCAATGCTTCAGAACTTAACCCAATTAAAAGAGCTGTCGCTTTCGTGGATGAGCATCCCATTCGAGTTAAGAACGAATTTTTCTTCATCTTTGACATATCTAAGTCTCACGGGTACTGGAATAAGAGGTAATCTATTAAGTAATGTTTTCCATCTGCCAAATATGCGAGTTCTCTTGTTAGGTGACAATGAGAATCTTACTGTTAGTTTACCGAAATTGAACTGCAGCATTTTTGATTCTCTGAGGCAGTTGGACCTATCGAGCACAAGTTTCTCTGCTGCATTGCCAGATTTAAAGGGGTGTGCAGTGTCCTTAAATTCTTTGAATCTAGGATCCTGTCAAATTTCTGGTGTCATTCCTGAATCAATTGGCAACCTTACACAACTTACTGAATTGCATCTGGGTGACAATTTGTTGGCTGGGGAAATTCCAAACTCACTTCGCAACCTTAGGCATCTTGAGAGTTTAGACCTCTCTAGTAATCTACTGATGGAGGAAATCAAAGATTTTAAAAGTAGGTCACTATCAATGATTTTGTTGAATAACAATCAACTAAGCGGTTCAATTCCTCCATCAATTTTTACTCTTCCGAACCTATCTTTCCTTGACCTTTCAGCAAACCATTTTATTGGGGTTGAGCAAGACTTGCTTGTGGACTTCAATAAGCTTCAAAACAATGCTTTTAACGGTGAAGCAGCATGGAACACTACCAACAATATGAACATTCCCTATCCAAATTTGGGATTCTTGGGCTTGTCTTCTTGCCAAATTAAGGAATTTCCAGAGTTTCTGAGAAATTCGGAGAGCTTATCTTATCTAGATCTCTCATCCAATATGATTCATGGCGAAATCCCAGGCTGGTTCTTGTCCAAGACATGGGATATTCTGGTCTACTTGAACCTTTCACATAACTTCTTAATTGGCATTGTAGACCAAATACTCGTAACTCCCTCTATCGCGTATCTAGACATGAGTTCCAACTCACTTCAGGTTCAAATACCTTCTTCTATCTGTGAATCAAGTCTTCTTACTATTCTTGATTTGTCAAATAACAATTTGTCTTGTCCAATTCATCTATGCTTGGGAAACTCCAGCCAGTATCTAGAAATTATGGATTTGGGAAATAATAGGCTTTTTGGCACCATTCCCACAACATTTTCAAAAGGAAACTCTTTGCGGTTCCTTGTGTTGAATGACAATCAATTGCAAGGGCCATTGCCACGATCTTTAGCTCATTGTGAAGGTCTGGAACTCCTTGATATAGGGAACAATGAGATAGATGATAAATTTCCAATTTGGTTGGAAACTCTTTCTAATCTGGAGGTCCTAATATTGAGATCTAAACGATTTCACAGAGCAATTGGCAATTGTCAAACTAAAAGTCCATTTCCTCAGCTGAGAATTATTGATGCATCCCACAACGAGCTCACTGGTGCTCTACCTGAAGAAATTCTCAACAACTTCAAAGCTATGAAAAGTTCAAAGCATGACCAAAAGGAATTCCAGTATGTGAAGTCAAATGTCAGTAATGATTATTACATCCATTCTGTGAGTTTGGTTATCAAAGGGGTGGCATGGTTCGAAGTCTCGGCCGAGACCGAGACGACTCGGCCGAGTCGTCACCGTCTCGGCCCCTACCGATACGATACCGTGACGAAACGATACCGAGATACTTGACTCGCCGAGAAATCGGCCGAGAAGTCACCGCGACGGATTGACTCGGCCGAGTCACACCGAGTCACTCCGAGTTATCCCGAGTCAAGACGAGAAATCGATCGAGTTACACCGTGACGGATTGACTTGGCCATTTCTTTTACTATTTTTTATTATTTTTGTTTAGCATACTTTTTTTATATTATTAATAATTTTTAGAATATTAAATATTTTAAAATTTGCGTCTCACCGAAACCGTGATCGATATGCCGAAACCGATGTGGAACGTTCCGGGCCGCGACCGTGACCGTGACCACGACTTTGAACCATGAGGGGTGGAGTATAGTCTTGAAAGAGTCCTAATAACTCGAACAGCAATTGACTTCTCAAGCAACAGATTCGAAGGACAAATTCCAGAGATTATCGGATCCCTTCATTCTCTTCAATTACTCACTCTCTCTCATAATAACTTCTGTGGTCCAATGCCTAAGGCATTAGGGAATTTGAGTATGCTTGAATCTCTGGACCTCTCTTGGAACCGACTTGAAGGAACCATTCCTATGGAGCTAGTGAATCTGGATTCTCTTGAATTCTTAAACTTTTCTGAAAATCGTCTAGTCGGACCCATTCCATGAGGAAGGCACTTTGATACATTTGGAGATGATTCATACAGAGGGAACCTCGACTTGTGTGGATTTGCACTAGCCAAAGATTGTGGAGATACAGAGGCACCACCACCAGCCACGCCATGGGAAGCTGAACAACAATATGATGATTCGGAATTCTTTGATGGGTTCACTTGGAAAGCTGGAGAAATTTCTAAGTTTGTGATGAAATTTAAAAAAATTCTACAAAAGGGGCGATTTCGGTGAGGTATTCCGTAGGGGGTCTTCGCATTTCAGAAATGCGAGCTCTGATAATGCGAGCTCTGCAGAATTTTTTATTTTTTTTCGGAGGCCAGAGAGCTCGTATTCGCAGAATGCGAGCTCTACTTATTGAGCTCGCATTCCGCGAATGCGAGCTCTCCCAAATTTAAATTTTTTTGCTTTTTTTTTGGGAGCTAGAGAATTGTCCACCCTAGTTTCTTTCTTGTAGAACTTCTCCCTTGTCTGATATTCTAAGCTCCACAACTAATTAGGACAAGTTAAAAAAAATCAAAACTCAAAACTCTTCAGCTAATCTATTCTTAGTGTAGAACTAATCTTTGCCAGAATTTTCTATTTGTTACTTTTCATTATTATTATTATTATTTTTTTGCTTGCAGGTGCTTATTGTAGCAGGAACTAGTACCACATCAAGGGCGTTGAGCTGGGTTATCTCCCTGCTACTGAACCATAGGCACGCTTTGCAAAAAGCCCAGGAAGAGATTGACTCTTTTGTTGGTAAAGAGAGATGGGTAGAAGAATCTGATATCAAGAATTTAGTCTACCTACAGGCCATTGTCAAAGAGACAATGCGACTACATCCACCAGCACCTGTACCTATGCCACGCCAAGCCGACGAAGACTGTAACGTAGCCTTGTCTTGGTGCTCACCCAGCTCTCAGTGAGCTCGCATTCCGCGAATGTGAGCTCCAATGCGAGCTCATTGAGCTCGCATTTCCGGAATGCGAAGACCCCCATTTGTAGAACACACTCCAAGAACCGCCCTCGTTGTAGAATTCTTTTTTTTTTCCATCATAAACTAAGAATTCACCCTGGAAAGCTGTTCTCCTGGGATATGGCTGTGGATTGGTGCTCGGATTAGTTATGGGAGGTCTCATATTCTTGACTGGAAAACCAAGATGGTTTGTACTGATTGTCGAAGAGTCGTTCAAACTGCGAAGGCGACCGAGGAAATGGATCCACATAGGCACTTAAGAAGGGCAGTGCAATAATTTACATAACTGGTAAGCAAAGCATTCATTTTCTACCCCTATTATCCTTCTTCTTTATTTTTTCCTCAATCACAATAGCTTTTTGAATGACAAGTTTTTGGTATGGCTAATTCGAAAAATATGACTTGTAATGCCCAGGTCTACCCATGGAGTGGAAATAACGAAAAGTTTTGGTACATTTCCAGTCGTACGTGCTGTGTATTTTATGCTGTAATACTTACTTGTTTCTAATGCCCAGGTTTTCAAGTCTCAGAGCGTCAAGTGATTGTGGTTCCTTGCGATTTTATCTGTAGCTTTATATTGAAAGTTGTCCAATGTATGTTACGAGAATGATCCATCAAAAGACTACAAACTCATCGGGTCTTCAAATGCCTCCCTTCAAGAGTGAAGGTTGACATTCAATTTTGCAAGGATCAGGCCATCAAGAAAACGAAAATCATGTTGAATTTTGAAAAGCAAAAACAATCAAATTATGACATTACAACAATGAGAAAATACGATTGCAACTCTGAAATACAAAAAGAATAAAATGCCAGTAAAGAGTTTTTTTTTATATATAAATTTCATGTTACCAATTTTAAGCTTTACAAATTTCATTGATTTGAAATTTTAAGATCATAATTCAAAAGAACAATTCTGGTAAATACTTTGTAATGGGATTATTGTAACGATTTATTTTCATGAATACTTTGATCATCACATCCCACCGACATCAGTAATATTCTAACATTCTTCTGGGAATTGTTTGACATCACATCCCACAGTAATAATGGTGTTTGACACGGTATACACACATCAGGTGAAAATTTGTGCAAACAAAACTAATAATTTCAGCCATTCGGATGATAAGTTCAACTTGAATTGTTGCTTCTCATCGAAAAATTTATCCCCAGTCTCACGGTTCAACCTGAATGTCACTACTTTTCATCAAAACTTAATCACTAAACTTACCGTTTTAGTACGATCTGCAATATCTAGACAATAAATTCAATCTTGAACTGGGCACCGTTAACATACCTATTTCATGCCCCGCTTGTCATTTAATATAAATAATATAACATCTAAATTTCTATGGCTCGTAAATGCGCAAGTGGTTTTTGCCATGGCCTCAAATGAGTGCGTACTAAGCTTTTGATATTCCTATGATAAACATCCAATGTTGTCCAATTCAAGAGATATACTGTTTGGAATGGGCCTCAAATCAACCCCTATACAATTTGGTGATTCAACAAAGATGTGGATTCCTAGTTCTGTGATTCAACAGATATACTGTTTGGAATACCAAAACATATATATATACATATATATACAATTAGATTCCAACAATAATATCTGTGGGGCGAAAGAGAGTCTATGTCATAATTTTGGGAGGAGACCAAGAATTCAAGATTAAAGATAGAAGACTTGGAATAAAGAGAATGAATAACTTCCCAATTAATGAAGCTCCAAATCCAGCGTCTTGATCTCTTACTAGATTCTTGAATCTCCAAAGAGAAGTGCTAGAACTAATGTTTGCAAGTGTTTTTTCCCCCTCCAAGTCCGGTCTCAATTCCGGACTTCCACTTTGAACTCAAGTTTTTTTCCGCAAATTTTTGTCCGTTTCCACCAACCAAAGCCGACACAAGACAAAACCAGGCAATTTTCATTTACACTTAAAAGCTCAAATACAGCAATTGAAGCACAATACACTCGTATATAAAAAAAAAAAAAAAAAAAAATTCTAACCTATCAACCGTATGACAAAACGCATCTTTCTAAAAATTTCTTAGTAGTTTTCTAAAATACTTTCGAAAAGCTTTATTGCTAAAGTAGTTAGTAAGATTTAGAATCTCTCCTAAATTGCAAAAACTAACATACTTATGAGCAATATATCGAACACTCATAACTCTCTAAGATTAACTACTTTCTCCCTCTCTCTCTCTCTCTTTATTTTTTCCCCCATACTGTAGGCCTGTACCCAAATAGATATTGCTTCAACGTAGAAATTTAATGTGGCAATTTTATATAGAATGACTTCTTTTTTTTTTTTGAGAGCTAGTGGATAATAAGTCAGTACCAGTGTCTTCAAATGGTGGATAAATTCTCAATTTCATCGAACCAATAAATCCTAAAAATGGGAGGAGGGAGGAGGGGGATGGGTTGGATGGTTGATGGGGGAGAGAGTGCAAGTGAGAGATTTCGAGTTCGATCGCACCCACGTACACTTAAAAAAAAAAACTCCTAAAAACAATTATTACAAAATTAAGGTCTCATTTCATAGTAGTTTGAGATCAACATTATAATTAAGGCATGATTTAACATATTGAATGCCCAGAAACTATTTTGATGTTATATGCTTAATAGCAAGAAACAGACCACCAATACAGGTGGTCATAGTGTCATGGTCTTGTTTACTCGGTTCGAACTTCTGAGTCAATACTAAGCCCACAATCGATAGCGATTGAAAGGGAATTCTTAATAAATTAGGACTGGAAATTATGTTTTGCATACTTGTTCAATATCACTGTTTGAAAAATCCCATATCATAGCGTACGTCAGTACGTGTGTGCCTTCACATTTGATTGTCATTCTTCGAGTTAAAAAGTGATCAATTAATGTCTGTATGCCCAAAAACCTAGAAATATCTTCACCAATACATTTATTTAAAGAAAAAAAAAAAAAAGAAGAAGTCAAAGGCTTCATCAACGCAATTTATATTGTCGTGGCCATGTTTAATGTACGATGGAAAAAGCTCATCAGCTAATTGAAATCACTATCCGACTATTATTATCCTATAAAACTAGTGACCCAAATTATTCCTAAGATGAGCCCAAATCTGAATATCCTAAATGTAAGAATATGAATATTATTATTCCGGGGTTGGGATAAAACCCTTACTGGTTATCGAGAACTCAGTTTATTTTTACAATGAGTAGCAACGCTGGAAAGCAATTTCAGACCCCAGTAGACTCGTAGAAGAGGAAAGAAGTGAGAATCATTAAAAAAAAAAAAAGAAATGTTTCTGATGATTGGAAGAACTTCTTTTTATTCATGTGAAGTAAATACAAGGATTGAAGGTAATCAAGTGAAACGGTACACATCCTTGTTCATTTGAAGACAAAGTTATAGTGTCTAAATCTGAATGTCATTTAGCAAAACTTTGAAGACTTGTTCTTGATGACCACAATAAATGTTTATTCAATTTTTTCAATTCCTATTTCAATCTCTCCCCTTCGATCGCCTATAAATATACCTCTTCTGGCTTTTTCTTTATCATGAGAACAACTTCGCAAAAGCAAACCAATTAAGGCTATCCACAACGGCAGGATGCAAGGTTTGGGGCCAATGCTTGCGCTAGTTTTTGTTTTGGTAATATCTTGGGTGCTTTCTCCATTTGCAGCTGCACTCAGCACAAATTACTATGATCATACATGCCCAGAGGTTGAGTCAATCATCACCAGAGTAGTTAAGAAAGCTATGATGAATGACAAGACCGTTCCAGCGGCACTACTTCGGATGCACTTCCATGACTGCTTTATTAGAGTAATCTCTAACTAACCCTGTTACTTTCATTTCATTTATCTTCTGTTGATTTCCTCATGTCTACAGTTATATAAGATAGAATTTTACCCATTCATATTTTTCTTTTCAAGGGATGCGATGGTTCTGTGCTGCTAAACTCAACAGCTAAGAACAAAGCTGAAAAAGATGGACGTCGAAATATTTCATTGCACGCATTCTATGTCATTGACCATGCAAAAAAAGAATTAGAATCCCAGTGCCCTGGTGTTGTCTCCTGTGCTGACATATTGGCATTGGTTGCAAGAGATGCAGTTGCACTAGTGAGTGTCACTGACTAATCCCTATGATAGTTGGAATAGAATTATACTATAGTTTACCTACAGCTACTTTCTGATCAATCCTACCGGTTGAGGGTTAAAGTCTTGACAAGTTGATAGGCCCCGATGTTTGGTTGTAACTTCTTCACATTTACATATTCTGTGTGTCGATGTGGTGCTCTGACTACACTCACATTTGCTAAATGTTCCAGTCAGGAGGTCCTAGTTGGAATGTGCCTAAAGGTAGAAAAGATGGCAGGATTTCAAAGGCCACTGAAACTGTACGACTGCCTGATCCTACCTTTAACATATCTCAATTGCAGCAAAGTTTCTCTGAGAGAGGCCTATCACTGGAAGATTTAGTGGCCCTTTCAGGTTCATCCCAAATTAATTTTTGCTCTTAGTAATCTTCATTAGTTAATGTTCTCCTTCAGCATTGGCAACTTCCCTTACAGGAACACACAAAACACAGACACTCACACATGACAAACCTGCCAATTTTCAAGTCCTGATCCAACCGTTGATGCATGCATGCTTGCCCGCATTTTTCAGATCATGACTCTACTAAAAAACATAATTTGATTGCTAATATGCAGGAGGCCACACCCTAGGTTTCGCTCACTGTTCATCCTTCCAGAACAGAATCCACAACTTTAACTCCACTCATGATGTAGATCCCTCCTTGCAGCCATCATTTGCAGCCAGCTTGAGGAAAGTTTGCCCCATGCACAACAAGGTGAGGAGTGCAGGTTCTGGCTTGGATTCTTCGGCAATCACGTTTGACAACATATACTACAAGCGAATCCTTCTAGGCAAGAGTATTTTCTCTTCAGATGAAGCTTTATCGACCGCTACAACTACAAAAGCATTGGTTTCGAAGTTCGCTAATTCCCAGGAAGAGTTTTATACAGCCTTTGTCAAGTCTATGATCAAGATGAGTAGCATAAGTGGTAGTGGACAAGAGATCAGGTTGAATTGTAGAGTTGTTAATTAGGTAACTTCTTCGACGCGAATTCATCATGTCAGCTACGGCTATCTCTTTGACTCGCCGTTTTAATTTGTTTTCTGAGTTCTTAAAATTAACTAGATAAGAGAACATACTTTACACCTTGTCTGGTAGAATTGCTTAAGGTTAAGTGTGTAATTTAATAGTATATTGATTTGCAAGATTGTTATGGATGCACAAATCTTCAGGAGATTCAAAAAAGAGACACTTGAACTATGAATTTCATTTTAATAACAAAAAAAGGCAAAAAAAAATAAATAAACAATTATTGTGTAGTTATCAGGTTTGGTTTATCTTTTCTTAGCTAATAAAAGTAATAAAAATAACAATAAAAAAACTCCTAGAGTTATAGAATTCCTCACTATTCTTGCAAGTAAAATTACCGGTTAATTGAATGTTATTCTCTTAGCTAATTATGACGTAATTTCCTATTATATGTGAAACCTACTCTCGTAATGAATCAACTATATTTGTAGCTAAATCATACCTATTTTCATGGTTATAAAATTAACTATAAATTCATTTTTTCTATAAAATTATATGGAACAAGCCACTAAAGCCACAAAAGTGTATCTCTACTCTTGTGAGTGTACTGTCTAGATTTAACATTTCCTTAAACTAGGGAGGGGAATGAGGAAGACAAGGAGGAAGGGGGAAGTGGAGAGGGATGGAAAGAGGAGGAGAGGGTAGTGGTGGCAAGTGGCGGTTAGTGGCGGTGGCAAGTGGCGGTTAGTGGCAGTGGCAAGTGGAGGAGGGGGAGGAAAGATGAAGATAGAGGATGAATAATTTTTAAAAATTTTAAAAGTTTCTCAAAAATTTTAAAATTTATAAAAACACACATGATAATTGATTCAATGGTTTTAAAATTTGTCAAAAACACCCATGATAGTTAAGTTAAAGGAATTTGAGCACAAAAAATAAAACAAAAATGAAAAGAAAAGAAAAGAAAATTATTAAATAATAATGATAATACATCACTTGCAGGTCACATACAAGTTACAGGTGAAATTTCATATTAGTTTAAAGTATCAGAGGGTTATGTAGACATTTCGAAATCATAAGGTGCCTGGTTGATTTTTTGCAATGCCACAAGAGAGTTTTTTCGCATTTAATCCTTTAATAAAGTATAGATATAGATTGATTTGTGTTTGAAGAAAGCAATAAGAAGAATATATGTGTACCAGGGCCAGTTTGGGATTAAGATTGAAAAATGAACCAAATACTTGATATTCGAATTGAATTTGGTGTGGTAAGAACTCGTTCGAACTTGATTTACCAACTAGTCAAGCAAAGTTTGAACAACGTTTTATATTTGATAACATTTAAACTCGATAAAAAGTTCGTTCAAATTCGGTTCGGCAAATAAACAAGCCAAAGTTGAACAAAATTTCAAATTCGTTAAAACAATCAATCAAGTTTGAACATTAAGATGTTCGATTTGATTAAATTTGTTTACACCCCTATTTGGGATTCTTCGATTCATTCTTATTCCAATGTTCCATATTGTTTCACAATATTAAATTATTAAGGAGCCTAATTGGCCAATTGTTCCCACTTCGATTGTTGAATTCAAGTAACCAATTACTTGTAGAGTAGTTAGCCACCAGAGAGAGGTTTAAGGCACTTCTTGGATGTAGGTCAAGAGATCAAATCTCTTGACTTGTATTCTTTTCTAGAATTTCCTAAAAAAATTCACCAGCAAGTGCAAAGACACCCGTCTAGTGCAGTTGCAATTCAGTTCCCTCCGATTTCCCATTAACCTCTTTGAAAAAATCAGAGTAGATAATGAAGTTATCAAAGCAGACATTTGCTCGAGATATTTACAAACAATGATAACTTTGATAATGAAGTTATCAAAGCAGATATTTACTCCAAACTCACCAATGTCTGTCAGTCTTACCGGAAATTGAAGAACTTATAGAAAATAAAAAGAAAAATGAAAAAGACTGACAGGTCATCCGCGAAATTGCATTTGGTCATTGCGCGCAGTAGACTCAATCATAAATTAATTGGTTAAAACTGACATGAAAGCAAATTGGGTTGGATCGGGGTTTGAACATTCCTCGTGAATGAGATTGAAGCGTTTGATTGATAGTAGTTTTAAACTTTCCTTGCCAATATTTTCTTTTTTTTTCCTGGGTAATTTACGATTTACCTCCTACGGTTTCGTCTATTACGACAAGGCTACTCATGTATTCATCTTAATTTTCAAAATATCTATACACCACATTTGTAGTTTTATGCAAAGTAAAAATTTGGCAAAAAAATAACCTGCGTAATATTGTTAATTAGGATGCTAGTATTGGCCTTATTTGAATACTAAATATAACAGTGAATAGCCAATTCTGCATAGTACCACACGAAAATTATGTGGATATATTAGAGGGCTAAATAATTATATTATAGTTCTAGCTATACCTGGCAATTGGGCGGGTTGGGCGGATTTTGGGCGGGTTAATGTTGGGTTTTCATTTAAATGGGTTACACCCAACCCGCCCAACTTTAGAGTGGGTTAATTTTGGGTTGGGTCATATTGGGTCATCTCAAACCCATGACCCAAATATGACCCAATATATTAATTAATAGATTTTGATACATAAACTCTCTCAAATACATTTTTACATACAAAAAAAAAAAAAAATTCACACACATAAACACATTTTCACATAGATACACATAATTTTACACACTAAAACACTCATAGACACAAAAATATACTCACTTCTTAATCTATTTTGAAATATGTTATTTTTACACATACAAACACATTACAATACACACTAATATACTTTCACAAATACACACACATACTAACTATTTAAACTACTTGGATGAACTCTCTATTTTTTATACAAGTAAGGATTTTCAAACTGGGTATAGCCTTGGTCCAAACTAAGAGATATTTTAAAACTCAAATTCTTATTTATTATTGCATGGGACACATGTCAATCAACTAAATAATGTAACGAGTGTAACGGAAAAAATTATAACAAAGAATCTCTTGTCAAATAATTAGCTTTCAATAAACCATATCTTTATAATTTCAACATTTAGCATAAAAATCTTTAGTGAAAGGATTAACAAAAATTTGGCTATTACTTCAATATTTAATCGCTCCATAAACGAATTTTTACAACACTTGTCTCAGAAATGTTTATTGATATATATTTGCCATAGGGACGACTCTCGGTCAACTAGTCATAGGCTGATGATTCTTGCTCTACAATAGCAGAGGTCAAATTACGTTTAAATGATAATTGCTAACCCCTTTACTAAACCATCAAAAAGTCCAACCAAAATACAGGGAACTTACTCAAAAAATTAACACTTTTTTTTTTTGCCCCGGGTTTTTTTGGGGGGGGGGGGGGGTGGTGGTAACACTTTTGTACACAAGAATGTCTTTTTCCATGTGTCAACAGGATGGGTTATACTTGCATAAAAAACATACAAAGAGGGAAAAGTTGGGTAATGGGTGCCCAACACAAATACCCAAACCGCCCAAAATATATATGGGTTTTTATTACCCAACCCAAAATTTATCCAATACCCAACTTACCCAACCCAACCTCTTAAATTAGTGGGTGGGTTGGGTGGGTTGTTGGGTTTTGGGTATAATTGCCAGCTCTAGTTCTAGCACATGCAGTTTTGAAGCACGTCTGCTAATTAGCCTTTGATCAAAACCATCATATAATGAACAAAGGATGAAAAAATTTTTCATAATCTTATATGGTTCTTGTTACCATTACCTTTTCTGTAATGCTAATCCCCATAAGATTTGACTTCTAATATCCAGGTCTCCCAATGGTGTGGTAAAACCGTTTTTCAACTTGCAGCTTCGTGGGACTTCAATCATGCCCAGAGTTTCTGGGAAAGAATAGGTCATGATAACTGATTTGGAGGTTAATCCAAAAGGAATGAGATAGGTAGGCCACTTGGTCCCATAACCGTGACAGGTATTTATGGTGGAAAAAAATAAAAATCTAATTATAGTGTCTTCATATTATACGGCAATTATACGTATTTTCAAGCCTTAATGAGGACAGCAAATAATTCATAAGGATTCTAAGATTTGTGAAAGGGTTAGTATTCACTGCAAATTAGCCGTTACTCATGAAAGGGATGGTTAGATAGGAATGTGTAGCAGCCATCCAAAGAGAACAGGTCTATTTGTCCACAAAGTAAAGTGATCAGGGAAAAAAGGAGGAATCTGATATTCTAATGCTTACTTGCTTCATTTTATAGTCTAACTTTAAAGTGATTCTGGTGTCCTGCTAGTGTGTAATTTGATTCAAGGTTGATAGACAGAAATTGTTCAGAAAATGTAAAATAGGGTAATTAGGTAGATATCCTAGTTTGGTTTGGATCTTGAAAGTTATAAAAATAGAAATTATGTCAGTGATACTCTTCATTTTTCCTACCTATTAAAGCAGTGATTTTTAAGAATACAAACAAGATTTAAAATCGAATCGCAATATTTAAAGGGAGGAAATAGATGGTTGAGGGCAAAATGGCCATGTTAATGAACTGATATTTTGCTGGTAGGCTGCGGTGATGAAGCGTCACCATAAGTCACAAATGAGTGACTGATATGATGCCACAATTAGGTTTTAACCTGCTATTACAAGTTTCATTGTGGACAAAATTTTGATGGTTAATTTAGTACAGTCGATCAATAGTAAGTTTCTGTTTAAAACCAGTAAGTTTCAATCATTAATTTATGTAACTTACTAGTTAAATAACAAATTTTGCTGAATTTTTAGCAAAAATTGCCACTTGTCTTCTGAAACTTACCATTTTTTTTTATAAAACTTACTAATTTTTCAAGTAGAACTTGTGATTTTATTACCAAATCTTACCACTTTTTGGTAAAATTCACTAAATCATTAACAAATGTTACTATCTTTAAGCGAAACTTACTATTTTTAATACAAATCTTACTTCTTTTTTTCAAGCAAAATGTATGATTTCATTAACAAATGCTGCCGTAATTTTAGTAAAATTTACTAATTATTAACAAAATTTACTATACTTGAAGGAAACGTACCATTTTCTATACAAAACTTACTACTTTTTTGAAGCAAAATTTAAGACTTGATTATTGACTAATGTTACCTTTATTTATGGATAATTTTAGAAACTTCCCTTGAGGTTTTTGTAATATCACTTAACATTCCCGAAGTTTTAAAAGTATCACTAACCTTTCTCGAATCATACTTTTGTAAGAATATCAGCCCTATATCAAACAAATACTCCCAACATAATCATTTAAGGAAAATAGATATATTTTTCTTCCAGCTTTATCCTTTTGTGTTGTCTTATTTTTTATTTTTTTGCCAAATTGATTTTAAGATAAGATTTACATGAGAAAGACTTAAAATGATTTTTTTTTTGGGCGCGAAGGGCAGTAATTGCCAAAGTAATTATTAGATTAGTGACTTTTTTAATTTTGGTTTATCATAGAATAGGCATGTTTATGAATTCAGATTTATTATCTTCGAATTTTTCTGGCAAAAATAATTGTTTGAATAATGAGTAAAATTTGATCTAAGGATGTCATAGGAAGATTCGTTGGGGCGGGGGGGGGGTGATGGGGGAAGGGTATTAAAGGCAAAAAATGATTATTTGAATAGCCTTTTCTTATTATTTTCCCTTTTTTTCAAAATTTTTTTGCATGAGTAATTGTTAAAATAGTAAAGTTACATTAGTAAAAGTTTGGCATTTAAGTGAAAATAGTAACTGTTAGAATACCTTTTTTTTCACGGAAAACATACTAGTGCTTAAGTAAATATTTCCATCCTTTTAATGAAAGTTACAACTTCTTCGAGGAGTTTTAGTACTTTTTAAACCAGATAAACTTTTAACAAAATTTAAGTCATTATAACTCTGTCAGTATTCAAGAAACTAGGGATGACTGAATTTGACTGCCGTTGTTTTTGATAGACTTTTTTGTTCTTCATTTTTTTTTTTTTTTAGTTTGAAAAGACCTGAGCTAGTGGATAAAAAGTGAGTACAGGAGTCTTCAAATGGCAGATAAGTTCTCAAGTTCGCCTAACCAGCAAAATTCCAAAAAATGACCACTTACAAGTCAAAGTCTCATTTCGTAGTAATTTGATATCAACTTTATAATTAAGACATGAATTAACGTTGAGAGCCCCAAGAAACTATTTTGATGTGATGTGCTTAATATCAAGAAGTAGACCACCAAAAAGGGTCATAATGTCATGATCTTGTCTTTCTAGGTTATGAATCAATACTAAGCCCACATATTTGTAATATGAAATCTTAATTTCTAAGTATAAGAATATGAATCTTCTGGGGATGGGATAAAACCCTGACCGGTTATCCAGAATTCAGTTTAATCTTACAATGAATAGCAACGCTGGAAAGTAATTCCAGACCCCATTAGACTCGTAGAAGAGGAAAGATTCATTGAAAAGAAAATGTTTCTGATGATTGGAAGAACTTCTTCTTATTCATGTGAAGTAAATACAAGGATTGAAGGTAATTAAGTGAAATAATATACATCCTTATTCATTTGTAGGCAGATTTACGGCGTCTAAATCTGAAGGTCATTAAGCAAAAATTTGAAGACCGGATTAAATGAAGACTTATTTTTGCTAACCTAAAATGATAGTCAAGTTATCAAAGCAGATATTTCATCAGACTCACCAATGTCTGAAATCTTACGGGAAATTGAAGAACTTCTGGAAAATTGAGAAAAAAAAGGGAAAAGACTGACGGGTCATTCGCGAAATTGTATTTGGTCATTGCCTGCAGAAGAGGGAATCAGTCATATATTCATTGGTTGAAATTGACATGAAAGCAAGCTATATATAAAGGATTCATCGATAATTCGAACACAAATTGTAATCTACATTCACTTGGATAGAGATTGTTGGGAAAGAGAAGTATCATCATTCATTTTCTTTTAGCAACAGAGGTTTTGAATTGCTATGAAAGAAAATTATTCATAATCTATCATACGATTCTTATTTCTTATTTAACATCTTACTACTTCATGAAATATGCACAATATTAATTTTTACAATAATTAATTTGAACAGTTTTTATTCCTATATTACTTATCATTTTCTCTTACAAACTCCTTTTGTTGCTCTATCGTGCCAATAAATCTTTATTAATTTTCAAACATTTGTAACAACTTTATCCAACACGTACTTGACATGTTATGACATTTTTTATTTAATAAAGGACCATTTAAGAAATATTTAAAATAACTTCTATCTTGTACTAATTACATAATTAATTGATTTCCAGAAAAAGAAATATTTCTTTGTTCTATGAAAGTTTTTATTAAAATCAACTCAAGCATCACACTAATCATATATAGTTCAGAAGCATCTATCTCCATAATTATTTGAAAATTTTCCCAAAAATTAGGAGACTAATAAAAGAATAGTTGTATGTGTTTTTTAAGCTATTAAATAATGCTTCTCGATTGCTCTAATATGGATTAGAGGAACAAAAACGTTCCTAGAAGGTCTTCGTCAACTGCGTGACCGAAGTCTTTACAGAGCAGTGCCCCAAAGACTTTGAAGAAAGTACGTACTCTCAAGTCTTGGTGATTTTTTCACTATTCAGAAAAGAAGGATAAGTGAATTTGAACACATTTTTTGAAGAGTCAAGACAACTCTATGACAGTTTCAATTGTTCGCTTGCAAAAACGCAACTTGCATTCTACATTATGCTGATACAAACTTGAACAATTTTTATCAAACAAAAAATGCACATACAAAAATCTTCTAGGAGTATTGTACTTTTCTACTTTTTGCTACAGTCTCATGAAAAGCTCACCAGTTTTTATTTCTTGGAAGAATATATGTGCCTTCATAGAGATTGAAGGGCCACTTTGATTGCTTCAATTTAAAGAATGTTTCAGACAAATGCAGCTGTTGGTGATCCCCCCATTTTTAGGATTTTGGTCAGTTTTCTTATCCACAACGTTTTTTAATAATTTTTTTTTCAGCAATGAAAGGTGGGAATTAAGAAGCTGAAAGGGAGCGGGAAATTCGAGTCCAAAACCTCTAATTCCACAACCTTATCCAAAGAAGTTATCTTGGAATATTAATGCACATTATTATCAATGGTCTTGTAATTGGGCTAAAAGATCAAAGTTGCAGTCCTCTTTAACATTAGTTTTTTCCAAAGGTATGGCTAATTATAAATGGCGACAGCACATTACTGTGATTATGAATGGTCACTGCGTTTGATGTGATTTGCTTAATAGAGAAAAAGGCAACACCAATACGGCTTAGAATTTCATTGTCTCGTTGACAGGGTTATAAATCAATACTATGATCTATCCTTGTCTAGAGTAACTTACTTTGAAAGGTAAAAGAAAAGTTAATGCAAAGTCTTCCTCCAAAGGGAACAAATAGTCTTTAAGATATTTTGAACAGAAATTGTACTCTACATACTTCCTTATCTAGAAGTTAGAAGTCTGAATGAGATTTAATTAATTCAATTAGAGATAGGTGGGAAAGAGAAGCAGGACCATTTGATTTGGTATGCTGAAAGGTAAATTACTCGTAATCTATTACGTGCATGGTTACAATTGCAATTTTTATGCACAATATTAAGTTTTATTTCAAACCATTTAAAAATTTTTATTTCTATGTTACCTTACTTTTTCTCTTATGAGCCCTTTTTATTGCTCAACCATGCCATTAAGCTTTTTTACTCACAAAGTAACAATTTTATGTTACTCTTTAACGTGATGTATCAAATTTCATTTAATAAGGGACCATTGACGAAATATTTGAAACAATTTTTCTGTACTATTTCCAAATAATAGAAATGTGTAATAGTTAGATGGAAGTTGTGAAAGAATAGCAGAACCAACTCAAGCATCACGCTATTTCTCATATAATTGCTGAAACATTTATCTCAACAGTTCTCGACAAGTTTAGTTCTTGAAAAGTTTCCCAAACAAAACCAATAAAAGTACAGTTTGGCTACCATGCATCCTGTGCAGCTTTCCAGCCCTTAAATTGTGCAACTCGACTGCCCTAATATCGCCATCAGGAATAAATCTGTTCCTAGGGTTTCTTTCTTAACTTTATCATGGAACGATTGCCAAAATATTCAGCAAGAAATTCAAGTCATTATAGCTTCGTCAATATTCAAGAAAGTAAGGATGACTGAATTTGATTACCATTGTTTTTGAAAGAAAAGAACGACTCCATTGGTTGAAGAGTCAAGCAAAGATTGAGACAAGTTCAATTGTTCACGTACAACACGTAACTAGTAGTTTTCATGATGCTGATACGAATTTATACAAAATTAGTAGGCAAAACATACTTTTATCTGCATCCATTGTTTAATAATATTATTTTCTTTGTCACTAGGTCAAAAGAAAAAGAAAAATGTTAGATTGTGTAGAGGCAGAGACCTTTACCCTATACTATCTTATTAAAATTTCAGCATCCACACCTGCACTTTAATTTCTAAAGAAACTCTACCTTTCAGCACTAAAATCTTTTCTATAGTTACTTTTAGTTTTCTTTGTGACCGTTTTCTAGGTAGGATGTAGGGTGTCCATATAATGTACATCTACTTCTTTTCCAATGTAAAATTTTCATCAAATTAGAGTCTGCTAATAATATGTTCAAATTGATCAAATAACACGAAGTATAAATAGCTGACTAAACTATCAATTGTACTGACTAAATAGAAGGAAAGATTGAGATTTCTGTTTCAATATGCAAAGACTGTTAAGATATTAGAGAGAGTGAGTCAAGAATAACCACACAATGAAACGTAGTTTACCACAAACTGCAGATACCAAAAGTAATCATGAAACGCTTCATGATCCAATAAACGCAAGAATAAGTAATTTTGACAGAATAATTATTGAATTTCTTCATCTCTTTAGTATTATTTATTTTTCTAATTTATTGTTTAGAACAAAAAAAAAATAAGTCAATTCAAGATATATATGAACATATGAAAGGCTCAACAGCTGGATAATACTCATTAACGACAGAGGCTATTAATCCAAAAGGACTAAAATGGGCAGGCCAGTTGGTCCCTTGACTGTAAGAAGTAAATTTTATATTCCAAAGGGCATTTATGGTGGGGGGAAAATAGATAGGATCTAATTGAAGTTTCTTAACATTATATGGCGTTATACGTCCTTTCAAGCCTTAATGACGATTACTAATAATTCATAAAGACGCCAAGACTTTTGAAAGGATTTAGATTTCGTTGCAATTTAGCCTTTACTCATGAAAGGGAAGGATGGATCGGGATTCTGTAACATGCCGGTAGCAGCCATCCAAAAAGAACTAGTCCATTTGTGCACAAAATAAAGTGAATGTAATGTGTGTGTGTGTGTGTATTAAAAAGTAATCAATTGGATTAGATTTGATGATTTGTGATTTACAGTGTAATTTTTTATATTTTGTGACTCTGTTAAATCTAATATTTTTCAGATCAAATATATTTGTGACATATTCAATATTTTTTCTGCCATTGCTGCAGATTACTTTGTTAAGCAAATCGTGTTGGATGATTTCCAACTAGTTTATTAATAATATTGACTTCTTTTTTATCAAAAAAAATAATCAAGGAAAAATGAGGAATCTAACAGTCTAATGCTTGCTTGCTTGCTTTTTTTATGGTTTAAAGTGATTTTGGTGTCTTGCTAGTTATTCAAGGTGGATAGAAAGAAATTGTTCAGAAAATGTGAAATAGGGTAAGGAAATTGTTCAGAAAATGTGAAATAGGGTAAGTATCCCAGTTTGGTTTTGGATTTTGAAAGCTATAAAAATGAAAATTATGTCAGTGATCCTCTTCAATTTTTTATCACCAACCAAAGCAATGATTTTTAAGAATAAAAACAACATTTGAAATCAAATCGCAGTCTTTAAAGACAGGAAATAGATGGTTGAGGGCGAAATGGCCATGGTGATGAATTGACATCATGGAAATCAAACTGTTCTGTACTAACGCCAAAACGTCACCATAACTCACAATTGAGTGACTAATGTGATGCCACATTTAGGCTTCACATTTAGGCCACCAAAACTTATGACTTGATTATTAAATCTTACCTTTATTTAGGAATAATTTTGGAAACCTACCCTGAGCTTTATGCTAATATCACATAACACTTCTAAATTTTAAAAAAATCACTAGCCTTCCTTTGAGTCATATTTTTTTGTAAGAATTTGACCCCTATATCAAAAATAAATACTCCTAACATAATCTTTTAAAGGAAAATAGATATATTTTTCTTCCAATTTTACATTTTTGTGTTGTCTTATTTTTTAATTTTCTGCCAAATTGATTTTAAGATAAGATTTGCATGAGAAAGACGTAAAATGTTTTTTTTTTTTTAAAGGGGAGAGGGTGTTAAGGGCCAAAGCAATTGTCAGAATAGGGATTATTTTATTTTTGGTTTATCCTAGATTTTTCCCTAAATAGTTATTAGAATAACAAAGAAAATTTAATATAAGATTGGTATAGGAAGATCAAAGAAGGCAGAGAAGACAGATATTTGAATATAAATTAATGGTTTTAGTAGGCATTTCTATGAATTCAGATTTATTATCTTCTAATTTTTGTGGCATAAATAATTATTTGAATGACAATTAAAATTTGATATAAGGTTAGATTGGGTGGGGAAGAAGGGTATTAAAGGCAAAAAATAAATATTTTAGTAGACTTTTCTTAATAATTTTCTTTTTTATCAAATTTTTTTGCACTAGTAATTGTTAAAATTGTAAAGTTAAATTAATAAATGCTTGGCATAATACTACAAAATAAAGGGGTGTTTAAGTGAAAATAGCAATCATTAGAATACCCTTTTCTATGGAAAACATACCAGTTTTTAACTAAATATTACCATCCTTTTAGTGAAAGTTACAACTCCTTCAAGAACTTTTAGCACTTTTTAAACCAAATAAACTTTTAGCAAAAGACAATTTGTAAAACTTATAATTTTTTTTTTAGCAAAACTTATTACATTGTTGACGAACCTTACCAACTTTCAAGCATAACTAATCATTCTTTTTACAATAAATTCACTGCTATTTCAAATAAAACATTTTACTTCATTTACCATTCTTAGCATTTTTTTTGCAAAGTTTGTAATCTATTGAATATTTTACTAACTGTGTAGCAAAACTTAAAAAAACAAACTTTGTAGTATATAAAATTTTATTAAGTCTCTTATAGAATATACAGTTCATGGTCCTTGATTAAAAAGTCTTGTTAAATTTTAGCAAAACTTACCACATCTTTCTAAAAGCAAAACTTATCTACTTCATCGCACAAATCATAAAAACCCATTCAGGAAAAATATAATTATTTATAAATAAAGTTATAATTTTTTCTAAGGACGCTGTATATTTTTGCTAGGTAGGATTATGTTGAAAAAAAGGTATTAAAAGTGCTCGAGGATGATTGTAAATATCACTAACGGAATAATAAATTTTATCAAAAGTTTATTAGGTCATAAGAAAGTACTAAAAAGTCCTTGAAAAAGCATTAGTTTCATTAAAAGAATGGTAAATTTTACATTAAAAAAATGGTACGTTTTGCATTAAGAAATGTAAGATTTTGCTAATGAAGCCATAAATTTCCCTTGAAAATGTATTAAGTTTTTTTTTTTATATATAAGAATAGTAAGTTTTGCTTGAAAGTTAATAGGATTTGGGAATGATGCGCGCAGTAAATTTTACTAAAAAAAGTGACAACGTGTGTTATTGAAATCTTATCTAAAAGATGCATTGACAAGGCCTAGGCCAATGCTTTGATTATTTCTGAGTACATGTTTTCAGGTAGGATCCTGCTTTGGTATGGTAACTACTAACTACTCGTCAGGTAACGACAATATATATTATTAGTTTAGCTGACAAAACACAAAGATTTGACAATACTAATTTTTTGATTAAACAAAGAGCACCTTTACAAGATGTTAGGTTACATGTAAAACCACAGTTCATTAGTTCGGCCATTCGACGATAAATAATGGCTTCTTAATGGTCCAGTTTTTTTTTTTATTCTTTTTTAAAACTCAGAATATGTTTACAAAAATTTATGGTTACGAAAAAGATTCTTTTAAATGACAAAAGCTGACTAGTTTTACGAGTTTTGGCCATTAAAATTACAACGTTAGCTGATGATTAATTATTTTCTCAAGGACTGGACCTTACATGGTAAATCATTTTCTCAAGGACAGGCCATTAAAATTACAATGTTGGCTGATGATTAATTCCACACACTGCTTTCAAGTTTGAGCTCTCATGCATAATAATAAATAGTAGAATTAAACATTTATAGTCAAAATTTTCACTTTTCTCTTTTTTCACATACTTTCACTATTACCTTGATCTACATCTAAGAGAAACTTTTTACAACCTTCTCCAAATTACTGGCTAACATTTTTTTTTTCTGATGAGCTGATGGTTCTTGGACTAATTAAGTCATCATCATTGTTGTTCACCTTCACACTTCACCCCACCTGAAGAAAAGGGTGCGTGCTTAAACGCTCCAGGTCGGCAGAAATCTCTAGCACAGTTGTCAAGAAACAACCAAGCATCCACAAGAATACTACCACAACTCGAGAGAGATCAGATTCAAGAAAAATAAAGACTCTTGTTCATTTTCCTAAGCCATGTTCTGCATGAAGTTGAGTTAACGAGGATTGAAGTAGAGGGTCATTTAATTGAAGAATAGCTAGTTTGGAGAGAATTGAAGGAGGGAGTGCAGCAATGGCAGCCCTTCGGCTCCTCCTCCTTTTTTTAGTGATGTCTGCAGGATGTCGTGGGATCTTCTCTAACACAGATCCTCGCGATGGTAATGTGCTAGTCTCGTGCTGCATGCTTTTCCAAGAATATCACAGTATACAATTGCAGGCATTTCTTATCCAATTTGATTACATCGGATTGCACTTTTGGTTGGACTGCTTTATTGATACACTTTGCGTCCAAATCCAGTACTTTTGTTGGTGTAAAGAGTGAACTAGCCTCATCATTCTTCATGAAAAATGTCATTGTAGCTTTTACATTTTAACATCGATTTGAACTATAATATATATCAAGAATACAACTACTAGCTTGTAGTAGATAGTAGAGTTTATAAACAAATAAATTATTAGTTTTCTTGAAGTTCAAGCAGGAAGATGCATTTAGCCGAGTTGGATACAAAATTTTCAAGCTTTGAATCAGCCAGGGTCTTTGAAACGCATGACAGCCTCACATGTAGCTATTCTTATGGGATTATGGTCTATATGTATGCAAAGAGTTTTTTGCAGTTTGGGAAAGGGGGGAAGGGAAAGTAGGAAAGAGTTATTAGCTAGATATTCTATGCTTTCCATTTCTTAGATTGGATCAAGAAAAATGGTTGAGTTGGGGCGTAGGGAAAGAGAAATCATGTTCCTTGATTTTTGCTTCTTTGTTGCTTCTCGCATGAGTACTTTAGTTACAGTATAAACTACAAAGTTGAGAAAAGGTTGACCTTAGAGTTCCAATTAAAGTCTGAACTAATGAATCAACTCTGGAATTCCATGATCATGGTAAATAGTTGTCTCTGGATTATTTTGAGATTAAGCTAATGGTAATGAAACCAATGAATGAAAGAACTACCAGGCCACAACTTTATGCCAAAAAGGGAAAATAAAAAAAAGGCATCATAGGAACCTCATTTTTTCACCTTTCCTGCTCCAGTAACCTATGTAAAGACAATTTGAAGTCTTTCATCACTGAATTTTCTGCCTGATTTTCCCCCATCCAGTTGGCCCAAACAAATACAATTTTTGGCAGCCTATTAATTCTTGCTAGTATGTACTTTTCGTTAATGGAGTCTCATAAATGTACCATCTCTTTGATTACGTAGTTTCTATGCTTGCAAAGTCCTTTTGATCTTAAGTGGATACAAATTCTTGCAGTTACTGTTCTTCTGTCTTTGAAAGATCAGTGGCAAAACACACCACCAAGTTGGGGCAAGTCAGATGATCCTTGTGGATTTCCTTGGGAAGGAGTCTCCTGTAACAACTACTCAAGGGTCACTGAATTGTAAGTAGTTCGTCTACTCTTTCAGGCTATCACGAATTCATGATGGTATTCCCTTTGAGGTCTTTTGATAGCCTAAAAAATCTATGCCTGTAGCCTCACACTGTGCATTGATACTTCAGGCTATTATCAGCTATGGGACTATCAGGTAAACTCAGTGGTGATATTGGAGGACTCACTGAATTGACGTCCATGTAAGTTTCTCTCGCTATTTCAGCTGATCAAGCACAAAATTTTACAAAGTTTTTAACTTTGCATTCATTCAATTCACGTTTCTAAATATTGTTTCAGGGATCTATCATTCAACCGAGGTCTCACTGGTCCACTCTCTCCACGAATAGGAGACTTGCAAAATTTGAGTATATTGTAATCAATCTGACAAAATCCTACATCAAATTTTGATCCCTGGAAACTATTTCCAGGAACATATTTACGAAGGAAGTATTTTTTTTAATCAATATTTTCGCCTATGTTGCTCAGAATCCTCACTGGATGTAGCTTCAATGGAAATATACCAAGTGAACTAGGGAATCTTGCACAATTGTCCTTCCTGTAAGTATCTTGAGACAACAGCATGAAAACATGGCATTATACATGGACTTATATGAGGATTTGCTGATCTCAATTAAATCTCTGCTTCATCTTCCATGACAGGGCACTTAACATAAATAACTTCACTGGAGAGATACCACCATCGCTGGGAAAGCTTTCCAACTTATACTGTCTTGATATAGCAGATAATCAGTTGACAGGATCAATACCTATTTCATCTCTGACTGAAACACCAGGATTGGACCTCCTAAAAAAGGCACAACACTTGTGAGTACAATTCCTTTTTTAACTCAGTTATTCCTGTCCGATTTTCTTCAGGGATAAGAGTTTGATCTTCATATCTTTGCAGCCATTTCAACAATAACCAGCTTTCTGGCCAAATTCCAGGCACACTTTTCAGCTCAGAAATGGTACTTATACATGTGTAAGTTACCATTGGATACAATCAGTCTTCAGGTCTGATTTATGACCTTTTTCCTTTTTCTTCTTCTTCTTCTTATTGTTTGCCATTCTTTATGGCAGACTGTTTAATGGTAACAACTTGACCGGAGGAATCCCCTCAACATTAGGATATGTTCAGACACTTGAGGTTCTGTGAGTATTCTCAAACTGTTTCATTCGATCTCCCTTTTGGATGGACTGAGTTTTCTTTTTCTTTTTTTTTTTTTTTGGCCTCTCATTCTAACTATTTTCTGGTGTAAATTCTGTAACGGAGAACAGGAGGCTAGATCGAAATGCCCTGACTGGCAATGTCCCATTAAACTTCAAAAATCTCACGAATTTGACGGAATTGTTGGTTCTTCTTGAAATTTGGAGAAGCATTATTTTTTCTTCAATTTTACCATTGGATGCTAAATTGAAATGCCTTCTTTCATACTTTCGTTTTCGTCTAGGCACCTAGAACATAATCAGTTATCAGGTCCATTTCCAGACTTGACCGGAATGAAAGACCTCAACTACGTGTAAGTGATGGTTGAATAATCTCCACAATCAAATTTTATGCTCCCGATTTTTGTTTGGAAGGTGAACTCTATGCTTTTGTTTCCCTTCACAGGGACTTGAGCAACAACTCTTTTCAACAATCGCAAGCTCCAGACTGGTTCGGTATATTAGAGTCACTAACAACCTTGTGAGTATTATTAAGATCCTAATGAGAAGCTTAAGATGAATTATTCTGTTCCTGGATCTATCTTATGCTTCAAAGTTGCAATTCTGTCAGGGTTGCTGAATACGGATCACTTGAGGGAACAGTGCCTCAGAAACTCTTCGCTTTACCTCAAATTCAACAAGTGTATGTTTGAATCAGCACGCTTTGAACAGTAAAGCATATTATTTTATCTTTTAAAAGATAAAAGTAATACGATTATACCGATTCATTTCATGTCAACACTTTTACAGCAAACTGAGAAACAATGCATTTAACGAGACACTGGATATGGGCAGAACCATTGGTCAGCAACTTAAAGTTGTTGATTTGGAGAACAATGAAATAGCCTTCGCTGCTCTTGGTTCTGGTTATGACAATACACCGATGTGAGACAATATTATATTAACCTTTTTTTATGCCAAGAAACAACTTTCCATCTTTTTGTCCAACTAGCGTTCATATCTGTCATCCATGTTAAAACAGATTGCTAGCAGGAAACCCAGTCTGCAGCGCAGATCTTGCAAAGACCAATTACTGTGAGGATATGCAACCACTTCCACCCTATTGTACGAGCCTGGCTAATTGTGCAAGCACATCCTGCCCTGCTGATAAGAAACTCAGTCCACAGAGTTGTGAATGTGCTCATCCATATGAGGGAACAATGTACTTCAGAGCGCCATCCTCCAGGGAGTTGTCTAATTATACTCTATTTCACCAGTTGGAAATTAGCCTGTGGACGAAGTTAAACCTTACTCCTGGCTCAGTTTCTCTGCAGAAACCATTCTTCAATGTTGACGACTTGCTTCAGGTGCATTTGGCATTTTTTCCATCCGTAGGAGAGTATTTCAATAGGTCAGAGGTCCAGAGGATGGGATTTGCTTTAAATTATTACATTTTCATGCCTCCAGAGCAATTTGGGTCCTTCTACTTCAGGCCATTTCCTTACACTTTCGGTGGTATAAAAGGCTAATAATTTGTCTAACTGTCATTTGTTTTTGAATTCATGAATGAACAAACTACTAACAAAAGAGGTGTTGCAGCTGAACGTAAAAATGCCATAAGCAAAACAATTGTTACAGCGATAGCTGCTTGCAGCGTCATTCTGGGATTGTTGCTCATTTGCCTAGGCATCTATGCTGTCCGCCAAAAGAGACGGGCTGAAAGAGCTGTTGAATTAAGTAAACCATTTGGTATGACCTGTCCGCTATAGCTTACTACTCTTTATTATGTTTATGAATGTGCTATAACTGAAACATGTTGACCAGCATCTTGGGCTCCAAGTCGCAAGGACAGTGGGGGAGCACCACAACTAAAAGGAGCTCGTTGGTTTTCTTACGATGAGCTGAAGAAATCAACTAATAACTTTTCTGAGAAAAATGAGATCGGTTCTGGTGGCTATGGCAAGGTATGCTGTCATATATTTTGATTTTGCATCTAAAAATTTTCTTCAGTTTCAACTCAGTTGCATTTCTGGATTCTTAGGTCTATAGAGGGATGCTCCCAAGTGGACTATTTGTTGCTATCAAAAGATCACAACAAGGCTCCAAGCAAGGTGGACATGAATTCAAAACTGAAATTGAGTTGCTGTCACGAGTTCATCACAAGAACCTCGTTGGCTTGGTTGGATTCTGTTTTGAACAAGGTGAACAGATGTTGGTATATGAGTTTATGCCTAACGGAACTCTGAGGGAGAGTTTATCAGGTACGTTTGCTTTCATGTCACCAGATTATACTTACGCAGGAAGATTACTGACTGAAATTTTCCTCGATGGCACGGATACAAGATGTAGAAGATAAACAACCAAATGGTTTTTTTGTTCAATGCATGCCTGCACTTGAAACAGACTATATTGACTGAAGCATTATCACTAGGATTCACTCACTTGAAACAGATTATGTTGACTGCATTCTTTTTTTTGACTTTTAATTCTGGTAACTTGATCAGGTTTTTACAAAATCTAATCACTCACTTGCATGCCTCAACATTTCTACACCTTCTTCCTAAATTATATTTCAACTCATAGGATGTCTGAACCTCTGGATATCTTTGTACAAAGTGTGTCATTAGCTTATATTCCAAATAGACTATATGCCGCTTTCATAAATCCAAATTGGACCCAAACTATAGAAAATGAGATGTCAGCATTGTGAAAAAAAATGACACATGACCTTTGTTTCACTACCAAAAGGAAATAAGATTGTGAGGTGCAAATGAGTATTCTTAATCAAGTACAAAGCTGATGGATTAATCGACTGATATAAGGTGCGACTTGTGGTGAAGGCGGTACATATAGACATATGGCATTGATTCAAGAAACTTTCTTACCAGTGGCAAAATTGGACACCATTAGAGTTTTATTGTCCCTCGCAGCCTATCTAGATTGGCCGTTTCATCAGTTCAATGTAAAATATTCCTTTTTACATAGTGATTTTAAGAAAGATGTGTATATGGATATTTCACCTAAGTATTCCACAACTCTAAAGACAAACATTATGTGCCGATTGCATAGAGCTTTGTGGACTTAAATAGTCACTGTGTACTTGATTTGGCCAATTTACTTTGGCTATAATAAAATACGATTTTCATAGAGTAATGTATGCCACACCTTATTTTTGAAACATAGGCTTGAGAAAGTGACAGCACCGATTATCTATGTCGATAACATGATTATCACAGGTAATGACATAAAGGAGATTTCTAAGCTACAAGACAAATTATTAGCTGAGTTTGAAATTTAGAGTTTGGAAAGTCAAATATTTGTAGGCATTAAAATGGCAAGATCAAAGCAGAGCTTCTTCCTATCTCAATGGAAGTTTGTACTCGATCTTTTGTAGGACTACTAGGTTGCAACTTAGTAGACACGTCGATTATCTAGAACTACAAACTCAGAGATTATCTTGATCAAATGCTGACTGACAAAGAAAGATATTAGATATTAGTTGGTAGGCTAATTTATCTATCACATACTTATCCAACAGTATAACATATGTTAGTATTGTCAGCTGATTCATGCATTCTCTTAGTGGTAGGCATATGAAAACTATGATCAGGATCATTCAATATTTAAAGGGTTCATCTGGGAAAGGACTTCTATTTTCTAAGAATAATCATCTCAAAATTGAAAGCAATACAATGCCAATTGGTCGGGAGACCATACTGATCAAAAATCCACTTCAGACTACTTTACCTTAATGGGTGACAATTTAGTTACATGGAGAAGTAAGAGACAGAAGGTGGTGGATTTATCTAGTGTAGAAGCTAAGTTCAGAGGGATGACCAAAGGGGTGCGTAAACTTCTTTGGCTTAAGAAGCTGCTTACTGGTATACGGCATGCTCAAACTTCTGAAATAGATTTGTTTCATGATAACAAAACAACCATTGACATTTCTCAGAATCTAGTTTAACATGACCAACTAAACATGTAAAGGTTGATCAGCACTTCATTAGACAAAATCTTAAAGATAAGGTGACACTGTTTCCGTTTGCCAAGTCTGAAGATCAACTGACTAATGTACTCACAAAAGCTGTGCCAATTAAAAACTTCTACAACTCATTTAGCAAGTTGAGCATGTATGATATCTATACACCAATTTGAGGGGGAGTGTTGGAGCGAGTTGATCTATTTTTTAATTTAAACTTTTTATCAACTAGAGATTAGATAAGGATCGAATAGATTAATTACCATTTTGAATGTTTCATTGTACTTTATCTTAGTGTAAACCTATAGCTAAAGTGCGAAATAATGAAGATATTTTCCCAATTTTCCTTCTTTTAATCTTAAACAGAAAGAAATTGACTTAGTTACCATTGAAATCAACCCTTAATACGTAAATCAGGAAATTTTGAGAATTTTAACCCCATATCAGGAAATGACCACTAAGAAAAACTTCTGTCTCAGACATGCCTAACTTGGCAGCTTGCAGAATTTGATGCATTTTTATTTACATTATAAATGATTTCAGGGAAGAGTGGAATTTATCTAGACTGGAAAATGAGACTTCGAGCTGCACTTGGTTCAGCTAGAGGATTGACTTACTTGCATGAGCTTGCCATCCCTCCTATAATCCACAGAGATATCAACACCAGGAATATTCTCTTGGATGAAAATCTAACAGCTAGGGTTGCAGATTTTGGCTTGTCCAAGCTTGGTTCTGACAGTTCCAATGGCCATGTATCTACTCAAGTTAAAGGCACACCGGTGAGTTTTGATGTCTCTTTAGCTACCTGATCCCATAAAAACTCCTAATCATGTCCATGTTTAGATACATCATCAAAGGTCCTTTCTTTGTCTCTTTTGCCATCGTGAGCAATTAACGATAATCGTTTATATGGGTGCAGGGTTATATTGATCCTGAATATTACATGACCCAAAAATTGACAAACAAAAGTGATGTGTATAGCTTTGGTGTGGTTATGCTTGAGCTGGTAACAGCTAAACTGCCTATTGAGAAGGGGAAGCACATTGTCCACGAAGTGAGAATGGCGATGGACAAGAATGATGAAGAATGCTATGGATTAGGGAACATGATGGATCCAGCAATTCGAAACGCGGCCAATCTGGTAGGCTTCGTGAGATTTGTAGATTTGGCAATGCAATGTGTGGAAGAATCAGCAGCAGATCGTCCAACAATGAGTGAACTGGTGAAAGAACTCGAAACAATTATTCTGCAGAATGATGGACTTGATACAAACTCAACATCAGCATCCTCTATCGGCACATCCTCTGCCACAGTTTTTGGCATGACAAAAGGTGCTAAACACCTCTATGATGTGATGCCTAGGTAGGATGTTAACGACAGCTGTAATACCCAAATGTCTAAAGTTGTGAGGCCGAATTAGAAAA